>NW_026896132.1:0-20176 GCF_033153095.1 Gastrolobium bilobum
CAAACTTAGAAACAAGCATCACAATACACCACAAACTTACTTGTAGTTATCCGGCAATATTAATACCGGAGCTCTAGTCAACTTCCTTTTTAAACTCTTGAAAGCTCACTTCACATTCTTGGGTCACACAAATGGGTTCCCTTTACGGGTTAACCGTGTCAAAGGTAAAACCATCCGTGAGATCCTCAATAAAACGCCTATAATATCCAGCCAAACCAAGAAAACTCCTGATCTCTGTAACATTTTTAGGACGTTCCCATTCTACCACTGCTTCAACTGCTCTTGTGCTCACTGCCACTCCTTCAGATGAGATGACATGGCCCAGAAATTGTATCTTAGAAAGCCAGAATTCACACTTAGACGGTTTAGCATACAACTGATGCTCTCTCAGAATCTGTAAAACAACCTTTAGATGCTCAGAATGCTCTTCTTTACTCTTTGAATATATCAATATGTAATCAATAAAGACAACCACAAACTGATCCAGATAGGCTTTAAAGAACAAAACACTAAGCATTTCATCATGAATAGAAATCATACCTCGCACCAAACTAGCTGACCTCTCAGCCTCTTGCTGAGTCACTGCATATACTCGGGCAACTGGAGGTGGGAGAGGTAGAGATGGTTCCTCAACCACAATAGGAGCCGGAGTGGCCTGAATAGTAGAAACCTGTCCCCCATTAAAGGGGCAGTCCCTAATAAAATGCCCAGGTTGGCCACATTTCCCGCCTTTTTGAACTTACCATCAGACTGTCTAACCTGCAACCCTTTTCCTTTAGAATTCCCAGAAGTGTTTTTAGGACCAGAATTAGGAGCAGATTGGTCCTTATGCTTCCTTCTGTAATATTCTTGAATATTTTTACACTTTTTAACAAGTGCAGCAAAAGTATCAAATGAGTCACCTGCAAGTTTTTCAGAGATGTTATCATGTAATCCTCTATGAAATTTAAAAATCAAGTCATCCTCTGTAGGTGGAGCTCTCTGGAAATGAGAGTATTTGGCCAGCTTATTGAACTTATTCAAGTATTCATCAATAGACATCTGACCCTGCTTTAGTTCTTCAAATTCACCCTTCTTCCTTATCCGGGCTTCAGCCGGAAAGTATTTCAGCAAGAATTGCCTTTCAAATAAAGGCCAGGTAATAGCATAACCCTGACATTCCAAGGGCAGACGGGTATTTCTCCACCAATCAGCTGCATCATTCTGCAACATATAAGAAGCATACAACAATTTCTGCTGATCATCACACTCCATGACAGTAAAAATGCGATCCAATTCTTCTAACCACTGAATTGCAACAATAGGATCAATGCCTCCTTTATAATTTGGTGGTGCATGTTTTCGGAAGGCATTTAGCATTCTTTCTCTTTGCTCTCTATTAGTGGCTGGTTGTGCCACACCACCCCTGTGACTAGATTCTTCATTCACATCATTATTTCCTTCACCCTCCACAACAATGGGATTATGAGGAAGAGGAACAGGCTGTTGTGGTTGTGGCTCAGGCTGTGGCTGTTGCAAAGGCTGTGGCTGTGGACCTTGCCCACCCGCCCTCACCTCAACCAAGAGTAATCTCATCATTTCAATATTCGCCATTCTGCTTGCTGCCATCATTTCTTGATTGGCCAACCTATTAGCCTCTAACAGATCTTGATTTGCTTTCATCATCACTTCTAGCTCTCGCTGCCTAGCTGCAGCCATATTTTGTTGCATCTCAGTTAAGGCCATTATCATTGGATCTGGCTGTGAAGTATTTCCCCGCGGGTTAAGTCGGGGTCTTGCCAAATCTGCCAATATTGGATCGGTCGGGTCAATAGGAGGATCAGAAGTCCTTCTTGGGCGAACCATAATTCTGCATATTTCACACAAAGGAATGAGTTAGCTACGCTCACACTCGGTGATCAGACATGCATATCATAGTATTCCAAGAAAAACTCAAGAACATAACAACCCGAACAGTTCATGCAATATTTCACAGGCTCTCCTAGAGAAACTGCTCTGATACCATAAATGTAACATCCCCGTCTCGAGCCGGTTCAATTAACATACATATGATACAAACAGAAACAGCGGAAGACTTAACTTACAAAAATATGAGCTAACTTTTTCTTTTTCTAACTTAATTCTTACTCGGCGTAAACGAAAATCGGGCAGAGTTTCCTCTATAAATCGGACAACTGGGGATTTTCCAATCCCACTCAGAAGCATTTCCTGATAAACAGTTTATACAACATATCAATTCAGAAATACCAGATATCCAAATATAATCAAATACCCATACATGGGCGCATGCATAACATGGCTCCGTGCCACTAAATCTAACAGCATGCCATCAAAACATAAACCTATCTGAATACTACATGATCATATAACGTTCCTGAATACTCAAATGTACATGCATCAAACTGATAGACATGTACAAAACATATACAGGCCATATACAAAATAAAGGATCAATATCATGATCCATCAAATGCGAAAATACTAGAATACATCAAACACTCCAAAAAGGTAGTAGCCTACAGCCACTCAAAATCCGGTCTGTCAACTGCCTCAGCCACGTGTCGTGTCCCTGCCTAGTGAGGACTCACCGGAAATCTGGGCCCCTGAAAATGTGTCCCCAAAGAGGGGTGAGATTACAAATCTCAATAAGCTCCAGGTTTATAGAGAATTCTCCATACCCCTGGCTCACTCCTGCATGAAATTCAGATACAGAGTATACAAATACAACATATAACAGATATCATAACAGAACCGAGCATATATCCATATCATATCAGAGATGTGCGCCGTCATTCCCAAGGGAGGACCCCAAGCGGAAATCAACGCACGTGTTCCCGAGGGAGGACCCCAAAGCGGAACCAGACATATCAGAGGAGTACACCATCAGTCCCGAGGGAGGACCCCAAAGCGGACGTCCGGGTACTATACAATCAATGGCCAGAGATTGTTACAGAAATCATATTACAGAAGTCATATCAGAGCAAAACATATCATGTTATCAAATAACTCTATATGAATGCATCTATACAAAGCATCTAAATCACAGTCATACAGTCCAACCATAGTTCACTAACCATGGTGGAGCACTCAAGCAGGAAAAGACTCCTTAAACATAGAGCTTACCTCTTGAAGCTTTACCAATACGCTTACTTGTGGAACAAGTTACTTTTATCGCTTCAAGAGATTTCCGATCCTTCTCAATCCCTAGGCACACCTAGAGAATAATTTACAATGCATCAATAAAATGATGCAATACCATAATTATTTCATAAGCATACATTTTATCGCTTATTTTCCTTTCTTTGCATTTTTGCCAATCCTATGCCAATACACAAGTCTAGACCTCTTTATAACTGTTGGTGTTCTTTAATTTAATCAACCATTCCCTTAGGAATTTTCAACATAAATCATGCTATTTTTCTTCAAAACTCATCACCTTTATACAATTTATTACAACACATTTTATTTAAAATAAAATGTACAAAATATATCCCTAAATACCCTATAGGTCGAATCCTACAAGGGGAATTTCCAAAGATCCTTCTCTTTTACAATGCATTTTCGTTACTTCATTACAACTTGCAAACACCTAGGAATGCTTCCACTAAATTCCTATTTTGAGTTTAGACACCAAGTCCTTTTTACTTAGGCATTCTTACTAACTCATCCATTTTCACTCATTTCCAACACACTATACCTTCACAATACATAATATAATTTTTTCCACAATAACTCCTACTCACTCCATGATGGCCGAAACCTAGGAGGAATATGCAATAGGACTTTTAAATTTTTATATCACATGTGGATGCTTACTCAACACTATAACTTCCTAAACAACAATAATCCATCATAAATTTCACATTCTAACATCAATTATTTCCCAACAAAATATGCTCATCAATTTCATAACTTAAATCATCAAAATAATATCATGGAAATAGAGGTTTCTTACCTCTAAACACTTGTACAAAGCCTAGAGAGCAATCTCCAAGCCAAGCTCCATCCAAAAACTCACTTTTTCTCCTCCAATGAATAGTAACTCGAAAATGAGAGGAGGAATAACTCTTCACACACTCAACTATAGCTCAAATGGATAGGTGGAATGGATTCATTGAGTGGTTTCCAATCAATTTCATGTGGTGGGTCATTGGATTTGGTGGATGGATGATGAAGAAATCAAAGAAGGAAAATTTGAAACCCTAGCCCCTTCCCCTCCATGTGCAGCTCGGCCATGCAAGAGAGAGAAGAAGAAAATCTGAAATGAATAGTGTTTCATTTAAGTGACAAGGCTATATAGGCACATGTGGCCATTTTCATCGGATGTTTTTTTATCGCGTATTTTAACTTAAATTGACCCGGAACTAACTCAAAGCTACAAACATATTTTTTATTTCCTAAAATCATTTACATTAATTTTTATTTCCTAAGGAACAATATTCATAATTCACAGTATGGTTTTTGCACCGTTTTTGACGAAATGCACTGTGCATCACTAATTGTACTTCCTTTACTTACGAAACTTAAAACTTATAAACTTATCATTTTCTTGGGCCTATATTGACTTGCTTGGCATATATTGGACTTTCTTATTCTTATTTCATCAATTATTTATTTCTGGACTCTACCGGTTGCTTAAACAGCAGTACAAAATACCCGGTAGAAACACTATTCACGAGATTTTCACGGAAAGTGCCAGACTATACAATTTTTCGTTCTGAACTCATATTTGTCATCAGAATTTTCAAATTATGTTCCTAAAATTATTTTGCTCATTTTAAGCTCTACCGGTTAATTCACAAAACTGTAAATTCTCCGGCAGAACGCACTGTTCATCACATAGTCATGATTACAGTCAAAATACTCGAAATCGCTCACTGAATCTAATTATGGCATTTAAATCCTTAAATTAAATCTCTAACTAAGATTTATCAGTTAGGGTCATTATAAATACTATGAAAAATAATATGTGGTCATGAAGTTAACATGTTGATGACAACATTTGAGGTTGGAAGCAGTAAATAAGGATGAATATACAATATTTGCATCTACATGACAACTCATTCATCACAAATTGATGGATAATAATATCATATTATCATAAAGGTCAAAGGTGCCAAAATAGCCATATAATTCGATACTAAGACAACATCAACATCAACATCAACAACACATTTATCCCAAATTAATTGGGGTTGGTGGTAGATGAACCCACATGAAAGATACAAAACGGTTGAAAAAAAGTAAAAAAAAATAAAAAATAAAAAATAAATAAATAAATGAATAAATAAATAAAAATACACAAATAAAATAATAAAATAAAATAAAATGAAATAAAAATATATGTATATATAAATAAATAAAAGTAAAAAAGAAAGGGATAAGAAGAAGTGGGGGAAATGAAGGGGAAAATGACTAAAAAAGGACCATCTGGAACATAGGAATAACAGCGGGTCTAACCCTCCACCATACTTATAGCTTTTCTCCATTCCTTTCTAAGACATACTGTCCGCCAATCTATAATTACTTATAAGAATCTGACAAAATTACTTATAAATCTCTATAATAGTTATAATAGTTGATGTAAAGAACCACTTCAACCCAAAACCTTTAGGTGTTGGGTGAAGATTTTTTTAATGGTTTATATTATTCTCTAACACGCCCTCTCACGCAAGAGCCCTTTGGGCTTGAAGCGTGGATTATTGCATAGGCCCAATTTTTGGTTTACCTTATGCTTATTTAATTCCACAAGTGGAGGGCGGTGAGGATCGAACTCGTGAACTTGTGGTCACTGAAGCTTTGATACCATGTAAAGAACCACTTCAACCCAAAACCTTAAGGTGTTGGATGAGGGTCTTTTTAATGGTTTATATTATTTTCTAATAGTTGAAGTTAGTACATTTATGCTATACCTAAAATTAGTAAAATAATTTGGATGTCCTGAAAATGCATTTTAAAAGTTCTGGCCAAATTCATTGTATTCACAAGCTTTGTCATCTAAATCAGTGCCAAACTGCCAACGGAGAGAACAGTGGAACAGTAAATTCTGGAGATATTGCTTGATGTATAAAGACTGTATGCAAATAGCAAGTGTTTAAGTAAAGGAAAAAGAAGAAAAATTCAGCATATCATGAGGACCACAAAATCATCACAAACAGGCTGGTAGAGATAATCAAAGGGAAGGAAGGACCACATTAGGCTTGAGGAAAAAGTCCACCTAGCCAACTAGACATAATGTTCTAGGGGAAACCTACCCATAATTTCACAGTTGATCAGTCTCTTTAATATATTTTCTTTTGGTAAAAGTTGATCAGTCTCTTTACATATACAAATCTTCTCAGGTCATGTTTCTTTCACAAATCTAGTGAAGACAGAAAATGCAGATTCTAGATAGCCTCAACCCACCTCAATTTGTAGTCCTGTGGGACAAGTTTATGACTATCAGCACAGAAAAATTTCCAGTCATCCGCAACCTTATCAATGTAAAATATGTTCACATAAAGCTTACACGTTACAGAAAGACTTGGAATCAGTATTATTCTACTTGAGATCCAATATTACTGAACTTCATGACCAATGTATTTTCTGGAGTGCTTTCATGTTACCCTCATTTTTTTATTTAATTCTTATAAAAAAATGTTTTCAATTTGGTCCTTGTTGTTTATTAACATTATAAAACCATCTGTTAGAGCTACAATAACTAAATTGTAATAATTGAATTAAAAATGAGTATCACATATAAGTTATAAAAATATTATATTTTTCATCTATGTTATTACGGTGTTATAACACTAACAGAAACAAAATTGAAAGTAAATGTAAGCACGTGAATCAGAGATTGAAAACTTCATATACAAATTAATTTTATTTTTATGATAAGGATTCTCTAGTCATAAATGGGTTCCATTATTATAAATCTCATTTTACCATAAGTAAATTGGAATAGACCAAAATGGTCAAACTTGAATGCTATTTTACATTGAAATTTTATGGGCTTTTCAGGTAATTGCCATAACTTCTAGGGTGAAATGAGTGCAACTAGAAAATTGGCAACTCTACTTAGGAAAACTGTGAGGCGGGTGTAGGGGAAGCCCGTGGCGAGGGACAACACCAATGAACTAAGGCTACACCAACCGTAGCAAGTGGAGGCATTGAGTTCATGGGTCCTTTCACTTATATACTCTTCACTTAACTCATTACCAACCAATGTGGGACTCATCTTACTTGAATATCTAACAATCTCCCCCTTAAGTGTGAAATCCACCCTTGGTATGTTCCCCCTCAACCGAGTACCCGAAGCGTAAAGTACTCAACTCGCCTCCTAGCCAATCACCAAGCTAGCTCGAGCCCAACCCGGCTCTGATATCAATGTCAGGCGGGTCCAGGGGAAACCCGTGGCGAAGGGCCACCACCAATGAGCTAAAGGCTACACCAACCGTAGCAAGTGGATCTGACACCATGTCTCAACCCAAAACCTTAAGGCATTGAGTTCATTGGTCCTTTCACTTATATACTCTTCACTTAGCTCATTACCAACCAATGTGGGATTATCACACTTGAATATCTCAACAAAAACTAGGCACGTGTGTACCCTGAGTTCTTGTTTGGATGCTTAGCCAGATTCAGTAATTGTGACATCCAATACATCAATCATGGATTGGTATGGAGAAAAATATATGCCACCATAACAATGCACACAAACAATTTCCACATATGCTTTATGGTGTTAACTTCGAAGAGTTTATTTACATGACCTCTCATTGTTGACAATAAATAGCACACATTATCATATTCAAAAGCATGCAAATCGGTATATGTTCTAAAATGAGAAAGCAGCTAGTAAAACAAACCACATGCATCATGGATCTTAATACTGGTATCCCTTCTGCACCTCGTATCCTTTCATCTAGAAATTCATGATACCACACACATTGTCGTTCATGCTGGTCCAGCTTACTTGAGAAGAGTTGAATCATATCCAAAAAAGCATTTATTTTTGTCCTGCACACTACTCATCAACCTTTTCATTTGTTCTAATCCATGATACAAAAGGTTTGCATTTTTTTTTCCTCTTTAATTTCAATGCTCAAGAAGACAGCTATTTTTAATTTTTTTTATCTCTAAAGTTTTCTCCCTTGCCACTTCTTGATGTGTTCACATCTAAAGCACCACATCCTGGCTGTGACTTTTTGCTGGTAACATCACAAGGTGTCTGAAATCCAATATTTTCCACAGCTCCAACTGTCTTGAATAATCTTCTTCTGTTTACCTCCTCAACTAGTGATCGGTGTAGTAATTGGCTCCTCATATCAATTAGTGACTTGTTCCTTGTTAGTCTACGATTGTCTATCATCCTTTTACTAGTAGAAGGTGCTTGTGGTCCAGCTAAAACTTTGAACTGGTTCAAAGTGACCAAGTCTTCACCAGGGGAAAACCTTGAACACTTGTGACTCTTTATGATAGGATACTTATCTTTTCTTGTAGAAGCCACATTATAGTCATGGTCATCCATAGAACAAAAATTCAAGTTGGAATATGTCCCCTGTGAAGAGCATCTTGAACTGCCATCATCAAGCACATCATCTGCAATAGTAGTTTGTAAGGTTAATGTAGCAACTAAAATTAGTTAAAATAACATTTTCCCTCCCCCACTAGATGATTAATGTAAACTAAACTATAGTAGATTTTAATGAGGACCTACTTACATATCATGGCAAACATTAAATGAGAGATTCTATCTGCAATACTATATGTAAGATTTCATAACACAAAGCCTACAGTCTTGGATACTGTTATTCTATGGTAATTAGTGTACAGCTCAATCATTTAAGTACATCAATGAAATAGGACCTTAAAGTTAGCTATTGCAGTAGGGGGGGAAGGGGCAAAGAAGAAATACCCTGGAGCCAATAATGTTCATTTGATATGTCATCAGCTCTACTGATTAAACCTGATATTGATTCTTGAGAAGATGAACAAGAAGAGATAGAGTGGAAATGATGATGAGGACCTTCATCATCATCATTATCTTGATAACTAAATGTATGGCAGGTGTCTGAACAGTTACTATTTCTCCTATTTGGTAGCAGCACAGATATCTCCCCTTCAATCATATTTGCAATTTCAAAAGGCTCCCAATCTGTGATCTCCAATTCTTTTACCATCTCCATTGCAACATCAATGGGGGTGTCAGTGAGAATGTCAAAGGGAAAATATATATTCCTACCAGGACCTGCAGGAAAAGGAAGAAGAAAAGTTTTATTGCTACTTACACCAATCTGTGGGCTTGAACTATGAGTTAACCACCAGGATAAAGTTCACTGCTGGTTTATAAGCTTTAGCCAATCATTTAATAAACAAAAGTAAAAGATGTTGTGGTGAAATTGCAATTAATTTGTATTTAGAAAGCTTTAAAACAAACCAAACAGGAGATTGAAAGTCAAGAAAATAATAGATACCATTCTTGTCAGCAATTTGCACTTTGAGAAAGATCGTATCATCTTCCGGATTCAGCTTCCCAGTTATTGACATTGCAGTCCTAGGTAAATCATCACTCAATTGAAGTTTTTCCATCTCACTGTAATTTAAAAATGGCTTCTGAATTCCAATCTTTGTCATGGATGATGCATCATCAGACACAAGAAATGGATCTTGCAACAATGCTTTTGCTGAAGGTCTGTTTGCTGCAGCTACTAGGCATTTGGCAATAAACTTCTGTGCTTCTTTGTCTTCAATTTGGAAAAGTGCTGCTGGTAGCTTCCCCTGAACATGAAAAGACAAAAAAGATGCTTATATTTAAAATCCCATCTTTACTTATATCTTTAAACCTTAAACCAGAATCTGAATTTACCGATGTCACTTTCTTGTATATCTGTGCAGGGTTTGCACATTCACTATATGGATAGTCAGATGTAAGCATTTCCAAAACACACATGCCAAATGAGTACACATCAACAAGTTCATTGTATTCTTCCTCATACAATTCTGGTGCCATGAACTCTGGGGTGCCTAGTACAAAGGAGAATATATTTAACAGACAATGATTGGAGTGGCTCAATACCTGCAATGCAACACTCATTGGCAGAAAAATAAGTACCTATAACACTATGGGCTGGCTGGGAACCGCGGAGAATTGCTGCTAGACCAAGATCACCAATTTTCACTTGTCCAAGATGGCCATTGATAAATATGTTATCACATTTGAGGTCCCTATGAATTACTGGAGGATCATGCTCATGTAGATAAACAAGACCCTGTAAGATTTGGCGAGCCCAACTCTTTATTGCTTGTATGCCAATGTGCGTATATTTCTTCCTGTATCTGCACAAGCCACAAACTTATCAATTATTTCATTAAGCATAAAACCAGTCAAAAAGATGAAGCATGCAATAAATACTTAAGCATAGTCAACAATCCTAGGAGCTTATCATTATGTTTTCATTGTTTATCTGACCCCCCAGTAAGAATTCATTAGGTAATAATGGTTAAAAGTTCTAACAGCAATAAAGATGTTGTAAGTCCATTTCAAAGGAACTACAAGATGGGACTTATTATAGTTAGAAAGGAAGTTACTCTCTGAGTGTCCCTGAAGTGAACAATTCTGTAATGAAGTTGAAGGTCTTGTTGTCAACATCAATCCAAGAGGTATAGAATCGTATGATGGATTGGTGCTTGAGGGTACTGAGGAGATGAACCTCTAAATAAAGCCGCTCCAAGTCGTCTGGTGTTCTAAGTGCTTCATTGAGTTTGACCTGGTTCCATGCTACCTCTATTCCAAGGATCTCATCAATTGCTTTGTACACTGTCTTCATTGCCCCTTTTCCAAGAATATCTCCAACCTAGTCACATACAACACATAACTTTTGTCACATTAAGTCAACTGTGCCATGACATCCTAATTTCCCATGTCCTCAAATTTGAAATATTTAGCAATTGCAGTCACATTTATCCACTTTTTGGTAATTCAATATCTTCTGCAGCATTAATATGCATTAGTTGTTCAAAATTCTGATCCATTTGCATGATGTTGAACCATGGTGAAGGAAGTGAGTGATCAACAATTTTTTTTAAACTAACATGGTAACATCTAGAAGAAGATAAAGCATGCCACAGGACTATAAAGGCATAAATTATTGATGCTGCTCCTGGACAAGCCATGCCTTTTGTCTGAAATCTACAAACACATGGTTTAGACTAATTTTCATCTGCCTGTATAAAAGGATCAGTGCAAAACAAGCCTAGTAATTTAAGCAGACAAATTTGTTAGAGAAATCAAATTTATTAAGATAAGCCTGTTTTTCACTATTCAAACACAATCCTTTGAATATTGACTATACACAAATATGCAGAAAACAGATAAACAAGTTCTCAACCATTGCTATTCTAAGTAGTCTCACACCACACATAAAAATATCATGAAAGGTTATCTGACCCTTAAAGGCTTCACACCAACATTTTATTAAGCATGACGCCAGGTTGACCATTCAATCGGTAAAAGCAATCAATATATGTTGCCAGAACATGCAAACTTGATTTGCAACAATTCCCCACTATTAAAACAGATTGTTCCAGAGTAATATAAGTTCAACTTAGAGAATTCTGCTTTGAACATTGAGACATTAACCATAACCCCAATTTGAGCAGACAAGCTAAAAAGTAGAAAAAAGATGAGTCTTAATAGACAAGATGTCTAAATCACTTTGCATTTGATTACACCTGTAATTTTAGAATCAGTTCTTTCTTCCAAATAGCTAGGATTTCACTAAATCTAATAACACAGTTTCACATGGTTTGGTCTGCTCACAAAATTCACAAAAAAAAATGTTAAAAATTGTTTCCCCCTCTAACACAACATGCCCATGACAGTATGATACCCCCCTTTCAAAAAAAAAAAAAAAAACAACCTTTTCCCCTTAAAGTAACAATTCAAATTAAAAAAAAATAAAAAAATTGCCATCAGAAATAATAATAAAAAACAAAGCCATAAAATTATAATATAGAACATACCCGACCATATCGACCAGTTGGGTCGGTTTCCATGTAACGATGCTCAGCTATGCCATCCTCCTTGCTCTTTTTATTGGAATACATGTTGGATTCTTAACTATATGTTCCAACTACCAATCACCTAAACCTCAAACACTATAATTTGCACTGCAACTTTTGCGCAGAAAGTGTAGAAAAGGAACAAAAAATAAAATAAAATAAGAGAAACAGTTTATGCTATTATCCAAGATTGTAGAATCCTAAATCCGATGCTTTCCCTCGTGGTGTACGTGGGAGAAGACCCCAAAAAAATAGCCAGAAAAACCTTGAGTAATCAATACTCTGCATTATCCTACCCATCTTTACAACAACCCCGCATGTCAAGTGATCATAGTCCTTAGCAACCATTTGATTTTTATTTTTTTTTCCTTGTTCCTTTTGAAAAGAAAAAGTAGAGAGAGAGAGAGAGAGTGGAGACTGCAAGATTTGACAAGACAAGACAGATGAGAAGAAGGGAATAAACTTAAGATAAGTTTACAATGAAAGTGATAGGATCCTATCACTGCCCTTTATATGCCAAGAATTATGCAGGCATATATGACACATGTGGCTTTGGGGCAGGGTCAGTTTTGGGCATTCACAAAGCACAAGAGTTAGTGATTGTTGCTGTAGAAAAGGGAATTGTGAGAGAGAACTAGTGCACGGAACTTGAAGAATCTGTGGCCACTCTTTGTTATAAGCATTTGTGGATAACAGTGGAAGAAGTTCAAGACAAAACAGAACTTGGCAAACTCAGCTGAAGAACAAAACCCATGCAGAAAGTGAAGCAGAAATAAAAGCTTGGGAGATCATTAAAAAAAAAAATATAAAAGAGAGAACTTTTGGAAGGTAGCTATATGGGGAAGAGGGAGGTGGGTGAGGTGAGGATTTGTTAAAGGCTCAAGCTTTGTATATATAATAAGATTAGAGAGTAAAACTGAAACTTGTGCATATGCATATCAGTTGTTGCTGACAGTGGGGCTGGTATGGACCACATTGTAACTGAGGTGGCAACATTAGAATGCTTGTGATTGTGTCATGTATTTGTTGATGTCAAGGATGACAAGGTTGACTTTGGGGATTGGAATTTGCCAGTGCCAACTTTCTGTCCTATGGCTACTGTTTTTTCTTCATTTTGTCATGTTTTATTGGTCCTATATAGTATGGATAATCTTTTAAATACGAAAATTTATTTGATATTTTTCGGATGTTTATCCAAATCTTAGTACCTATAATATTCCTAATCTAATTAAATAGTAAATTATATGTAATTAAGTAAATTAGGATATATTAGTGAGTTGAATTAAGTAAAATATCTAATTAAATGAATTAAGGTCACTTTTGAGAAAAAAAGTGTTGTCAGTGAAAATTAAGGGATAAAATGGGTGTAGGCAAAAGTATACAAAATATAAAAGTAAAAGTAAAAATATTCTAGACCTTTGGATAAAGTTTGGAAGAGAATGGAATTAACTAGATAGATAAACTTTTATCCGGTAGAAATAACTTACCTATGTTAAGTTGTGAAACACAAGACTTCCACCCCATTCTTCTTCGATGGAAATAGAGAGAAAGAGAGAGATAATCATTGTTGTGGAGCTCATCTTGTAACTTCTCCATTCCTTGAGCAAATTACTTGGTTCTTGGATCAAAACTGCATAGAATCTCAAGCCAAACACAATCCATAGATTAGATTCTCTTGAAATCAAGTGTGTAGTGAAAAAAGTGAGAGAAAAGTGGCGCCCTAACTTGGAGAAGGAAGCTTGGAGTGGCTCATTGGTTGATTCAAGACTTGGAATCCACTCCCTAGGCGATTCTAAGACTACCCATAGTAAGAAATCCCACTTTCATTAAGTTTTGTAGAAATGGGTATGTTAGGGTTTAGCTTATGAAAATGCATGAATAGTGGGGTATGTTAGAGAGAGATTGAGACTAAATTCTTTTGTAAAAGTTGTTAGGAATGGTAAATAAACGGTAGAAGTGAAGTTAGTTTGTGATTTGATTTAGTTTCAATAATCTTGGAAACTTATGCTTGAAAGTGTGGATTTTCTTGCATTGTTGAGCCTTGATTGATCGTGTTCATATGATTGCTAGGATTGAGGCAAGTAGACCAATTGTGAATGATCAAGCCATAGGGGAGCCAATGGAGCTTGGTTTGGGTACTTGAATTGTTTCAAGGATTAGTGACGTTGGTGGTTGGAAGGAATTACCAAGTGTCATACCAAGAAAGGTTGGTGAGGATAAGTGAGCTAGAAGAAAGCTTGATTGTGGAACTGGGTGAAGGACAAAGTTAGATTGGAAACAATAAAGGTAAACCTTTGGATCTTGGAGGTTCATCCCTCTTGTTGTTCCACCCTTACTTTTATGGAAGTAATGGTTAATGATTGGATGATTGAGTGGTATTATAATAGCCCATCTTAATTAATTAGTAAATCAAGTGTAATTAATTAATTAAACATGTTTTAGTGAGTGAAATTAAGTATAAGGCTTAATTAAATGAATCTGAGCCACTTTGGAGTTAAAAAGTGTACTCAGTGAAAATTAAGGGGTATAAATGGGTACTGGCAAAAGTACCCAAAATATAAAAATAAAAATAGTAATATTCCTAGAATAATATTCCAGACTTTTGGGTAAAGTTTGGTAATTATTGGGGTTGAATAGATAGACGAACCAATACCCGCTTAAAGCCACTTAACCTATGTTAAGTGACTAAAAGCCAAAATGAACCCCCATTTCCCACCCATTTCGTCGAGCCAGAAACAGAAAGAAGGAGAAGAAGAAGGAGAAAGAAGAGGAAGGAAGGGAGGAAGAGAGAGAGAGATCAAACCTTGATGGTTTTGGATGATTCAAAAGCCTAAATCGCTTAGAATCTCGCCCTCTTTCATAATCCTAGCTTTGTTTTGAGTGGGGAGCATTGTGGAGAGAGATATTACCTCTCAAAAATTCGGCCCTTTGGAGAAATTTGGGGTTTTGAGAGTTTCTACCTCCATTGAAGCTTGAGGAGCCATCAATCCTTGGTTGTGTGACCATTGGTGGTAAGATTCTAACCCTTGAACCTCATGATTCCTTGAAATTTGCATGAGTTAGGGTTTGTGAATAGTAAATTGGGATTTTTATGAAATGTAGTTGAATTAGCTATGTTCTAGGAAGAATGGAACTTAGAGCATGTTATGGAAAATGCTAGGAATGTCATTTAATCGGTGGAAATGAGCCTAGATAGTCATTTGATAATTGTTCATAATATTGGAAAATTCATGCTTGGATTGGTTAGTATTCTAGCATGTTGAACAATTAGGGAGTTGAATGATTGATTGGATCCTTGTGATGTCTAGGATTGAGACATTTGGACCAACCGTGAGTGATCAACCATTGGAGCAAGCCATGGAGCTTGAATAGCTCATTGGAATTGGTGTATGTTTGTAAAAGTTGATTGCTGAAACTGTTGGTGAAGAACAAAGGTCGACTGAAGCATTGAGGTAAGCCTTCGGACCTTGGGTGTAATTCCCTTGACTGTTCTACCAAGCCCTGAAAGGGTAGAGGTTGTGATTGTGTATATAAATGCAATAAAATAGTGTAATGCTTTGTTATACGTATGTGTATGCATTTGGTGTGGCATAGGATGGTGTTTCCCTATGTTGGTATGTTGCATGACGATGCGTAAATCATACATGGTAGTTAGCTGGCCAGTAGGACTATTTGCATCTGAGTTTCCTTAGGACAGCTTGAGAGCTCGAGGGATTTCTCCTGGAGATGTAGTGCACTTTGCATAGATATGTATTTACTGCATTATTATTGTTATTGCTATTACACTGATATGGAACTGTGGGGTGGAGAGATGCTCCAAGGACCCCTGGTTTACTGGATATATTCGTATATCTCACCCCGTGTTGTGGGGACCCCCTTTCAGGTAAGGATGCTGCAGGAGCCTCTGGTGGCAAGTGGCCATATCTGGATTATGCATGAAATATGGCATTTCTTTGAGTTTATGCATGCCTTTTGTAGTTGACATGTATAGGATTTTATTTTGAAAGCCCATGGTCATTTGTATATCTTGATTCATTGGATGAACTTAGCCTATGCTCATGCCTTTGGTTACACCTTTTGTTGATGGGAGCCAAGGGAATGATCATAGTGTTTTGTAAGCTAAGTTCTATGATTTGTAAAGGATATGTAATGTAAATGATGCCTACTTGAAATTCAATATATGCATGCTTGTTATGTATTGAGTTGTTGAATTGGTTGGGCTGAAAATCAATTAGGTACCCTTTTGTTTAAACTGGTAAACGATGAGAAAACAAAGGTCGTGCTGCCCAAATTCTAGCTAAATCTCATGAGGAGAGGTTGGATGAGTGCTAGGATTTAGTTTTGGGGCATGGACAATTGGGGTTTGTAATGGGGATGCATTTTCCCCTAGGCTTGGACTTGAGAAATGTGGGAATTGGAATTCCCTGGCAGCGCGCTTAAGCGCCCAGGAGCGCGCCCAAGCGCCCTGCTGCCCCTGCGAGTGCCAATGCATTCTGCCTCCTTGCGCTGGAGCGCCCAAGTGGGGGCTTAAGCGCCCAGGATTGCGCGCTGGAGCGCCCTGGCGTGCGCTTAAGCGCCCTTTGCTGCAGAAAGTTGGGTGGCTTACTGCCCCCTCGTGTTTTAGCGCCCAGGGTGGGGCTTAAGCGCCCAGGGTTGCGCTTAAGCGCCCTTCGCCACTGAAGGAGGAGATGCTTCTGTCTCTGCGCGCTAAAACGTCCCCGTGGGAGCTTGAGCGCCCAGGATAGCGCGCATGAGCGCCCTGTTGCGCGCTTAAGCGCCCATCCACACTGGAATGCCTGATGCTTACTGCCTCCGTGCGCTTAAGCGCCCAGATGGAGGCTTTAGCGCCCGATAGCGCGCGCTTGAGCGCCCGGTAGCGCGCGGGGCCTGTGACCAACACTCTCTTGTGTTGCTTCAATTTGTCCTAACTTGGGCTACAGTGCTCCGATTTGAGCGCGGTTTGAAGCCACGCATAGCTAATGAAGAAACCTACAATATAGTAGAAGTTGTGAACATGATGTTAAGCTTAATTTATCTGTTTTCGCAAGGTAATATGGTTATGATCACGAAAATGGGTATTATAAGTTCGGTACGTTTTAAAATGAAAAATTTATCCGGATTTTAATTGAACCCATGTGATTGTAACTGCGCTTAATATCATAATGCGATGTTAATAAACCGGTTCTAGAACGGGGTGTTACATTTTATGGTATCAGAGCAGTTTCGTCGGGAATAACTGTTAGCTATTGTTGAGTATGCTTAGTGTTTGATGCTTTATAGTTGTTTTAGTACTCTGTATGATTATTGCATTTGTGATCACTAAGTGTGGGCCTGATCAACTCACTTCTTTGTGTAACATGTGTAGTGACATGACGAGGAACCGAAACAACCCCGGACCATCAAACACCAATGCTCAGCCAGAACCTGTTTTGGCTGCTCTTGTGAGGCCTAGAAGTGGCCGTGGGGCAACGGGCGTACAGCCTGATCCCGTGGCTGAAGCTCTTGCAGCCGTTCAGAGGGAGTTGGCTGCTAGCAGGCAAGCCAATGAAAATCTGATGAAAACAAATGAAGACTCGCGGACTGCCATGGCCGCAATGATGACTGAGCTGAGGACGTTGAGGGGTCCTAGGCCCGTGAACCGGCAACCCACTCCTCCTCCTCACACTGCTACGCCTTCTCCACCTCCTTCACAGGAAGAGGGTGGAGTGGGTAACAATGAGGGTGAGGGTAGCCATCACTCTGGAAGTCGGAGTCATCACACTGAGGTTCGTCAACCTCAAGTTGAAAATGTCGGTGATCATGAAATGGAGGAAAGGAGATTGATGGCTTTCCGAAAACATAAACCTCCTTCTTTTAAGGGAGGTTATGAGCCAATGGCGGCTGCAAAATGGCTCCAAGCGATGGAGAAAATATTCAGGGTGATGAGGTGCCCTGACGCAATGAAGTTGGCTTACTCTGTTTATATGCTGGAAGAGGAAGCAGAGGATTGGTGGACAAATACCGTGCAGCCATTAGAAGCTGAAGGTCGGGAGATCACATGGCGGTTATTCGAGACATTGTTCTTGGATAACTACTTCCCTAGAGAGGCTAGGGAACAAAAGCAGAATGAGTATAACGATCTCAAACAAGGGTCGATGTCTATTGACCAATACTTCTCAAAATTCAATGAGTTGGTAAAATACGCCAACTATGGGCGAGCCTTACCCACCCCGGCTGAAATGACCTCCAAGTTCCAATGGGGTCTTAATGAGAAGATGTCTCGGAAGATGTCAAATTGTGACATCCGAGAGTTCAGTCGGTTTGTAAACCAGTGTAGGAAAGTGGAGGAAGTGTATAAGGTGTCCCAAACCAAGAAGTCTTCTGAGGCCCAGGCACCTAGTTCCAATAAAGCAACGGGCTCTGGTTATTGGAAGAACAGGAAGGTGCAAGGCAAGAAGCTGAATGCGAATAAGCCCTTTGACTTGTTCAAAAAACCCGGTACTCAGAAGAAGTTTGTTGATAGAGGACCTCCTCCCAAGTGCAAGGGATGTGGCAAAGAGCATAGAGGTCCATGTGCTACTGGTGAGGTGATTTTCTTTAAATGTGGAAGATCCGGTCACTACTCCAGACAGTGTCCTCAGAACGAAGCAAGGACTATGGCAGTTCAAGCTACTGCTGTTCCGGTCTCTGTTGTTCAACCTATGCTAGAGTCTCAGACGGTTGGTAGAGTATATACCATGGACCGTCAACAATCGGAGAAGGCTCCGAATCTAGTGAAAGGTACAATTTACATTGATAATAAGGATGTTGAAGTGTTGTTTGATTCAGGAGCTACACACTCCTGTATGTCTGATTTTATGGCCGTTGGGCTAAATTTGCAAATGTATGACATTCGCCCTCCAATGAAAGTGGTTACTGCTACTGGAGAGGAGTGTTATACATCCGTGTTGTGTAAAGATGTTGAGTTCAAATATGAAGGCCGAGATTACGTGCTGGATTTTATTTGTTTACCTATGATCAGCCTTCAAGTTATCTTGGGTATGGACTGGTTGTCAAAGAACTGTGCTATGATAGACTGCTGCGGTAAAAGGATTGTGCTTGATGCTGATGATTCTGCTACTAGTTCTTCCCCATATCTATCTGTGTTGCAGGTTAGAAAGGCTTTGAGGGCCGGGGCATTGGGATATGTCTTTGTGGGGGGTTTAGTAGGCGGAAGTCATCAGGAGATTGGCACTATTTCCGTGGTGAGGGAGTTTGTGGATGTGTTTCCAGATGAAATTCCACAACTTCCGCCTCATAGAGAGATTGAGTTCACGATTGATCTATTGCCTGGTGTGGGGCCTATCTCTCTGGCTCCGTATAGGATGTCACCACCGGAATTAGCCGAGTTAAAGAAGCATATTGAAGAGCTTTCGGCTAAGCAGTTTATCCGGCCAAGTGTGTCCCCGTGGGGAGCACCAGTCATATTTGTTAAGAAGAAGGACGGTAGCATGAGATTGTGCACTGATTACCGTCAGTTGAATAAGGTTACCATTAAGAACAAGTATCCTCTCCCTCGCATAGATGATTTGCTTGATCAGTTGAGGGGTGCTTGTGTTTTCTCAAAGATTGATTTGAGGTCGGGTTATCATCAAATCCGAATTAGGCAGGAAGATATTCCGAAGACTGCCTTCCGATCTAGATATGGACATTATGAGTATCAAGTAATTCCATTTGGACTCACTAATGCTCCTGCGGTGTTTATGGATTACATGAATCGCATATTTAAGCCGTTTTTGGATCAATTCGTGATTGTGTTTATTGATGATATCCTGATATATTCGAAGAGTAAGGAAGAGCATGAAGGCCACTTGAGAACTGTGTTGCAAATTCTCAGAGAGAAACAGTTATATGCAAAGCCTTCTAAATGTGAATTTTGGCTTTCTCAAGTGCAATTTCTGGGTCACGTTATCTCTGCTGAGGGAGTAGCAGTTGATCCTAGCAAGATAGAGGCAGTTGTTGATTGGGAGAGACCCAAGACAGTGAAACAGAAATAAGAAGTTTTCTGGGTTTGGATGAACTATGATTTTGAATTGAAATATCATCCTGGCAGGAGGAATGTTAAAGTTAGGAGATCAGCCGAAAATCCGTGAGTATATCAAGCATCAATGAT
>NW_026896133.1:0-203599 GCF_033153095.1 Gastrolobium bilobum
GTCTGTATCATACCCGTATATAACGGCAAAACTGTTTTGTATATCCACATGGGGTTACCCCCATAATCGTAGTAGTAGTATATTAATCATATCACATATATGTATGGTGCACTGTTTCTTCCTTGATTATTCTTCTCAAAGATTGTTTACTCTTTTACTTTGACTATTCACCTAGCATGGTTCATAGCATAATCTCTATTCCATGAATCCTAAACTTTTCTCAAGGTTCTGTACGCATCTCACATCTCTTAATATAAGTATCATATCTCCCATCACTCAAGGGTCTCCTAATCATTTCCGTCCAATCATAGAGAACTAACTTCGCCTCAATCCTTGTACTGAAATTTACATTAGTCACTGCATTGAAATTCTACCTCAGTCCTTACACTAAAATTCTACATCAGTCCTTACACTGAAAACTACTCGCCAGTCCTTGCACTGATAATTATACCTCATCTCATTAACTAATCTTATCATTTTCGTCTTGCCATTACACATTAGCTCTTTTGTTAAACACATAATTTCATACCCTATGCCCATTTTATACTTCAATTCTTTCGCTAACTACTTAATTTCACACTTTATTGTAACTTAGTTCATACACTAATCACTTGATTTCACATTATGTTGTACCTTAGCTCATCCTCTAATCACATCATCTCACCTTGTTGTCAACGATAACCCACAAAATCATGCCACTGTTCTACTCCATTGCCTACTACGGCTCACATAAACCTATACTCAATATTGTATAGCAACCCATCCATTTTTTTTTTATCACTTCCACCCTTGGTGGTTGTAGAATATTCATTACATTGAAAATACCTCTACTCCGTCTATCAATCCATATCAAATACCAATAATTTCACAAGCACACTACTATTAGTAGTACCTATATATAGACCACAAGATCACAGTTTCTTTACAATCCTCATTACTGTGTTACACATGACTATACCTTTCAATTGTCCTATTCATTTATCACTGACATGTCTGCCAAATTGCATCGACACCCATTAATTACAATAGTGCCTTCATCGTACATTTATCTTATGTCATCCATGGCGATATTCTCAATTTCTTCCTTATACTCATACTACATAATTATTTCATCTCACCTATGTTTGCTCAACACTAAATCCTTATGGATTTCAATCCCATATTTCAATATCTCTCACTTTACCAATTCACCAGTATCATAATTTCAAGTGGTCAAATCCCATAGGATTAATCATCAAATATTCTATTTACTTCTCTGCATGAACCATCTCAATTTGTTTAAGTGTACATCATCCACCAGGGACTTATAACTTCTAATCAGACATAAAATATTCAAACTCATACCTAAGCATACCTGTTCCCCATTTTCAATAATCCAACAGGTTCTAAATCTCTCACCTTCATGAAATCTATTCACCAAGTCCACTTGTACACACTATACTACACACATACTTGGAAGTTTCACCAACACCATTTCCATACTATGGACTCATCTCAATCATATATCTTTATTATTCATAGTACTATAAGGTTCACCCATGGTAATACCGTACATATCATAGATTTGTTTACAACTTTCACTTATAATCCAGCTTTATAAATTTCATCTACAAGGTCAGACAAAACATTTAAGTCTGTTTCCCTTAAGTCCTATAATATTCATATTTTACTTACTGCCATCTCTTGTCCATGGAGCAGTCAATACTGCAGCCACAACATCAGGCTAAGAACTTACACTCGGTGCTTCAGGGTTGCCATGCAGGCTTCTTACGATGACCACGCATGTAACACAAAGGAATGGGTTGATCAGACCCACACTAAGGAATCACATATGCAGAAATCAATAAGAATCTACATACAACGATGTAACACACAACACAACTATACACTATCAGAGTTCCCTAACAAAGCTGCTATGATACCATAAAATGTAATAGCCCGTTCTACACCGGTATTGTTAACATTAATTATGATATTAAGCGCAGTTACAATCACAGTAATTCATTTTAAAAATGCGAATAAACTTTTTCCGATTATTACGCGAGCATTTAAAACATAAAAAAAACGTAACAATTAAAAGCTGTGACTGTAACCGTAAACTCTTGCGGAAGACTTATTTAAACTATTTTTAAAACTCACTTTACTTATTATAAGTTACTAAGGGGTTTCCATAAACCCACTTAGCCAATTACTAACTTTTACGTTTTTACTTACTTGAACATGGTTCACTAATTAATTTTCTGCGAACACACTGCTCACAACCATACCTTCTTCTCAGATTATATTTTTGTATTACTTAATTACCTTTCCAACAAGCTATCACACGCTCAATTCGGAGCTCATTTGCTCCGGTTATCGCCGTTTGAAGTTGGACAAGCAAAACAACCAACCAACCCCAAAACGACACAAAACATCCCTCAATTTCTGAATTACTGCACTGAATCCACTAATCCAATTGCCCTCAAATTTTTACACCATTAACTAGACACCTCAATCTTCGATTTGATATATCATACGCTTAATTTGACCAAGAAACGAAGCGGGAATAAAATTCCCAAAACTGGACCAGAACAGCCCCTGTATCAGAGGTACCGGTACAGTCCGTGTTCCACAATTTCTTCAGAGCTGCGTGCAGCTCAGAACCTGGCCATAATTTGACACCATGTAGGGGACATCTCAAGCTTCAAAATGGCGTATGACACGTCCCTATTGGACCTTTGTGGAGGGAGATGTGCTCTCCCGAAGTTCGTCCAATTATGCCAATTCTACAGAAAATTCGCCAGAGTTTCCTTTGTTTTTCCTAAAATCCCCAAATTTGCATAAACTCAAAAGTACTTCAATTGTACCTAATAATCCAATAATAATCCAGTAATAATCCAATGGGTGGCACACACTAGGACCAACAATGCCTTGGGGCACTTACAACCCAATTCAGTTTATATCTATTACACAGTTTATACTATAATGCTCACTTTAAAATCCTTCACTTGTTTCAATCACAAGGATCCATTTACATGTCATTTCTCAACATAAGTACATAATTAACATCTTACAATAGGCCTAAAGCCCTTACATAATGTTACATCAATATTCATGCATACTTACAACATCTCATTTAAATATAACAACGTACATATTCATAACTTGAATTTACAACTTGAAATATGAACTTGAATTTACAACTTTAAACATAACTTCGAATGACATAACAACTAACTAGACTTAGGCAAAATATATATCATGAACAAATAATGACAATGCTCCCATGACTCATCCTACGGGCCTCTTGCCCGCCACTCCTGTGCCACTGCTACCTCTTGAAATAAATGCCCCGAGACGGGGTGAGATATACGGATATATCTCAGTAACCCAGAGGTTCTGGAGAAAACTCTGCCCAATGGTTCACTTCGATGAACATAAATAATATAAAACAACCACTTTCAAAACGGGATAAAGCAAGGAATTTAGAGATACTGGGGAATATCGGGATACAAAATACGACGAAGCGGGATGGTAGCTACCAATACCACGCAACGTCCTCAGCATATATAAGCCTACGGGTATCATCCAAGGTGTGTTCCAAGAACCACAACCATGATGCCCCAACCATCCATAACACCCGAGACATTCCTAGTGTGCTCATATCCGGATCACACACCACGACCGTAGGTCAACTAGAACTCCCTCTCGAAGACCTATCCAGAGGAAGTCCGAAACTGCCCGAAGGCTAAAACTGTCTACTGGCCAGAGACTCGGTACATAAGTACCGACTGTGATAATGCATGCATGCTCATGTTGTTCTACATTGCTCATATACACTTCCTACCGTTGCCATCAACTGGCAAGGTGGAACAGAAAAGGGGAACAACCCCCAGTATCAAGAGGTTACCTTAATTTGTTCCTTCACTTAGCTCCGCAGCAGCTTAAGTTCCAAGTCTGCTACTCAACAGAACGCCTACACATATGACGTTCCCACTTACTCAAAGTTCACAAAATGCATGCCAATTCTCAATTTCACATGCATAATACAATCACTTACCTCAATCCACTTGGTCCAAGACCAAGGGCAATCCACCGACTCACGGTTTGGGATTCAAGTCTACGTACGACAACCTGTACAACCATGTACAGCCATCAGTATGCGTCAAATAACATCAGAATGCAAAATCACAAAATTCCTCCCCATCCTCCTTGATAGTTCGGCCATATAGGTGTTAATTTGAGATTTATTTTTCTAAATTTTCTTTCTCATTTTATTATGCTTCCTTAGGTTGCCATAAGGCTAATTCAAGTGTCATTTCGACGTTTTACATCTTTTACGCATCGATTTGCTTAATAGTTCACTCTAGGTCACTTTAACACTCAACACTTTCAATTATTTTTCTATAGGTTTTCCAACCTTCCAACCACCACACAACCCATCTAATTACCATTTGATTACACAACACATGATCCCTATAATTTTTCCAACTCAATTCCTCCATTTTCATAACATAATCGATTTACACCATTGCACACATCCAAGTATTTCCATCAATTCTTACAACTCCACACCTCAACCAATTACATTATATCATCATTCAATCATACAACAACTCATTATTAACATCACAACACATTTTCCAAAATTCCATGTCATGACCATAAAAAAATCCTAAGTTAAAAATCATCAATTTTCACTTAAAATTTTCATTGCATTTCTAGCTTTAATACATCATTCTAAGGCATTATCATCTAATACACATTTTCCAATTGAGCTCCCTAACACAACACATCATCAAATCAAGCTTTAGGTTTCCAAAAATTCAATCACAATTAAACCATGTAAATGGGATAGAAACATACTCACAACAAAGGCTAGAAGCTACCCTAAGACTCCTCCAAGCAATGGAAGATCAAAAAGCTCCATGAACAACCATTTTTCTCCAAAATTTCGTGGCTGTAAATGGCCAATATCTCCCCAAAGAGAGAGTTTCAAGGTGAATGGATACCACCAATGTGTTTGGAAGGTTGTTTCCAACAAATTTCAACACAAACTTTGTTGAATTTGATGGAGAAATGAGTGATTTAGGTGATAAGGAAATTTTTCACAATAATGAGGGGGGAGGGGCTGTTTCCACGGATTTTAGGGGAGAATGGGAGTGGAAGAGGTAATGAATAATGGAATGATGACGTGGATTAAGTGAATTTTAAGTGGGGTGGGTCCCACGCCACCTCACGCGATTTAAAATTCATCCGAATGTCCACTAAACGTCCGTAAATTCAAAACCTATTTAGAAACTCTAATTTTTAACATTAACCATTGTCCTTTAATTATACTTGATAAGATGAATTTGGAGTCTTTCGGTCGTTCGGAGAAAACACTGTTTTAAGCTGTTGCGCGCGCCAACTGACTTAATTCCATCAAATATTATCAGAAATCACATTTCCTAGTTCTATAGAACATTTATAAATCATATTTGAAACTTAGAGTTCAAAACTCAATCGGCACGTTTTACGGTGCAATCGTACCACGATATTTTTACCTGCGAAAAACATTATTCACTGATTTTTCTGAAACTTGCCTATCCACTCAATTTTTTGTTCTGAATCCATTTCCAGGGTTATTTTTATCATCGGAGACCTTATACTCAAATTTTATCTTCCTAGGGTTGCGTGCATGGCTAATTACCATTTTGCCCTTTCTTTGTATTTTGGCCTAATCTTCAGGATTTTCACTAATCCTTCACTTAAATACTCACTTAATATTTAAATATTTAATTTTAGAAATGTGAGGTGTTATAAGGTTCTAAATGGTATAGGACCCTAGGGATTTGATCTAATCCCTCCCACCGTGAGTTGGTGTCCCTATGTAAAGAATGACTACGTAAAAGATAATATTGCAATGAACATTATAAACTAGTATATTTGCTAATTGCCGTTACATCTTTGAAATAGGTTGTAATTTTGTGAGGGCCTATGATTGTGGTCCTTTGGATACTGAGAGTACATTGGAGTATGTTGCGAATAAAGGTATGCTTCTAGTCCTCGAATTGATCTGTTGTTTGTTCCACCAAACTCCATTGGAGGTTGGTTTATGTGCATGGGATGTTTTTATAAATAATATTATACACTGTTGTATATTTGAGACATTTGAAAATTATTTGAGGCATAATGCGTTGATATATATGTGGATGTGTTAGTTACCTATATGTGCAGGCGACATTCTTTATGTTTTTAGTATGTTGTAGATGTGTGTAAATCATACTTGTCTCTGGCCAGTAGATATTGTTATTGCTCACATGTCATGCTATATATATCCAACATTATGCATTTTAGTATTCTGTTAAACTTATTATACCTGTAAGTGAGCTTGAGGCAGAAGAGTCCTTGAGAACCCCCTATCTTACTGAGATTTATCAAAATCTCACCCTGTGTGGAGAACATTTTTCAGGTACAGATATCCATGATGTTGGTGCATCTCGAGGCAAGAGGCTGGAGTAGAGTTGATAACATGATGTGCATGCATTATGATTATGAGACATATTATTTCTGAGGCATGTTTATGTTGATAGTATTGAGTATGTTTATTTGATGTGAGCATATGGGTTGTCTATGCCTTCCTCAATAAGATTATGTTATTGAGTTATTGTAGTTGGTCATATGATGTTAAGACATGTTTCATTAAGCGATGATCATAGTAATAATGGTATATATAAGATAATCTACGAAATGAATTGCTAGGAAATATCAATTAGGTATGTATGACTTGTATAAATATTTTCAGATATGATGATGTGAGTATTAAGAAATGTATGAATATGCATAAGTGATGAAAGAAATATCAATTAAGTACCTAGAGTTCACATGTTTAACTTAACGAATGGGTAATGAAAGAAATAGGAATGGTTGTGAAAAATGTATAAAATAAGTAATGAAGTGCTAAGTATGGCCAAATATGACAAGTGTGAATGTAATTTGATAATATAGATATCAAGACTTGTATGTTTTAAAAGGAGGCATTAAACTTAAGGACGTTTTCTCGTAAGATAAAGTTCATGAAATATGTAAATAATCATGTATGTAAATAGAAAATAAGATAATTGGAAGAACAAGTAATATAGAGTGCAACTAACTTGACATACAAGTAATTACTATAAATTAATATAGAATGGAAAAGTTTATTCATTTTTTTACATGAGATTAATTATGAATTAAGATGATTAGCTTTCACATTTATTTGATTAATTAGATGCGCTTAATACCATTCTGATGTTAACAAACTGGGGTGTTACAGGCACCACCATGAAGTCCCCATAAACTTACATGACATAAAACCTACCTTGGAATCTTACTTATGTTGAACCATGTTGATGTTCTCTAAACTGAGACCAATAGACTTAACCATTAACTCCAACCTTTTAGTTATGATAAACTAGACATCTAGGGTTTTCTCGAAAGGTATAACATTAACCATTTGGTTGAGTATAGCCGGAGTTATTAAACTTGCAAGGTAACTGATGAAACCGAACTTCTGAAATTGTAGCATCCACTTCAACCCTAAAATGGTATTGATATATTCACCCAATGACTCTAAGATTTTACAAGGTTATACCCTACTTGTTAGCTTCACATAGGTTCAAACTTTACTCAATTTGAAGCTTTGTAACTCAAGTTATGCCAATTTTACTATTCTATGTTTGTGCTGATTCACAAAGTGCTTTAGCGCGCTCTTCGAACATATTTTTCTCCTGGTAGCGTGCTTTAGTGCACTTTAGTGCGCCTTCCAGAGCCGAATGACATTTTTAGGCCACTCAGCTCCTTTTAACGCCCCCTAGGGTGCTTTATTGCCCTCCACCAGACAGAAACATGTTCAATCTGCCTCATTAATGAATTAGGGAAGTCTTAACACGAGTATTACCTTTAGTTATTGTAAAATTGCGGATAAACTTTTTCCTTTATCATGTCACTACTCTGATTACGTTACCTTAATGAATTAACACAGTTTCTATTATTCCCTACATTTCCATGTACAAAACTTAGTTTCAGTTATTGTAATCTATACAGTCTCATACCTGTACAAACTTCTTGAATGGTCTACCTATGTCTAGTCTATTCATATCTATACTTGACAGATATGTTCCATCAAACATGATCATAGAGACAAATCTAAATTCTCGTAATACAGAAAATCTACACAAAACATAAATAAACATTATCAAACTTAGAATTCATCCATGAATTCACACAGAATCTGGCTTAGTGCAAGTTCTGAACACAATAAACCTGCGAACCTTAAATTTACAGCAGATAAACACACATATCTGAAATACCTCGTATAATGAACTATGGCTAATAACCAATACACAAATACATACTGAAATTCATAACTTAAATACAGATAATACAAAACAAAGGCTAAACATGCCTCTCAAAAAGATAACTGCTATCAACATGCATGAGTACTACACATGCCTAAAAAGTATATATAATATACAAACAAGATTCAAAGTACAAAATCCAGCTCCAACACTAGCCACTCTGCACAGGCCTCTTGCCATGAGATGATTGATCAACAACTGCTGGAATACCTTAAATATATCCCCACAACACGGCGTGAGAAATAAATCTCATATACTCAGGGTAAATGGAGAAGTCTCCACCTGTGAGTTCACTTCTTGCATGAAAGGTCAGATACATAGTATAACATACATCATACAAGCACAAAATCATATCAGACTACACGTCTGTACAGATAACTCCAAGAATTAAATCCCAAGAACAATCAGAGCCAACCAGTCCAGGTGCACTCATGGCCTATCTGAATATGTTCATTGTACAAGAATAATATATTAAAACTCATTTTACATCAAATCATGTTATCATCTACATGAATACAACTACACTATATATCCGACTATCACAAAATACAAACATACAGATATATCTCTAAGATCATGAAATCCTGGTAGAACAAACAAAGAGGAAGAAAAAAAGAAGACAAAGTGCTTGAAATGAGAAGAAAAGAGAAGAATGACTAGTTGTACAATTTTCAAAGACATAATGCTTAAGTTTCTTTATTTATTTGACTCTTTACACTTACGATATTTATCAAACTTTAAGTTAGCTTTCAAGAGAAGACACACACACTTATGTGCAACCAAAGTTGCGTGAAATGCACCACAAATGAAGGGACAACCGACTTGCACATATAAAACAAACTTAGCACACAAATTTTGACTTTTTTCAAAAAATAAAGTAAATTCTCAATGATTTTCACATTACACATCACACACTTGAACTTTTGACAAACCAATCATATAATGAAGCAGTTACACATACAATGTAGCAAACAAATTAAACAATCGTCTTCGACCAAGAATTAAGCCTAGTTGTAAAGTTTAAACTTACTTTTAACCTAGTTTTGACTTTTAATTTCGTTAATCTTTGACCTAATTCTTTAAATTATTCTACACATCATCTTATCAAATTTAAGACATTTATATCACTTAAAATTCACTAGATAATTCAACTATATTGTCAAAACTCAGTTCAGACCTAGTTTGTAAAATTATCAAAATACCCTCGTTATCACAAATTTGGTATTTATGTCTCTCAACACAACTTATGTTCTTATTAGGTCCTAATTGACTTGTTAGGCATGAATTGTATCCCTCTATTCATTATCATGATAATTTCATGATTTAATTGTTATAATTCTCTTACCAGTTACAAAATTCACATATTTTCTCACTCAAATCTCTATTTAATACATCTTGAGAATTTGGGTTGTTATATCCTTCATCCTTTCTTGGGTAAATGGGTCCGATAGAATTTACTGGGCTTATTCATAGTAGGGGTGAACATGGATCAAATTGAACTGAATCAAATTGGTTTAAACGGTTCGGTTCGCAATTTGCTCAGCGAGGAGAAGAGCAGATTTCATAATTTTCTTACTAGACTGCTCCATGTAGCGAGTAAGTCGGTGAGCAGGCCTTGAAGGCCAAAAATCACAGCTTTCTGGCTGCAAATTGGTCTCTAAAATCTCTCCAAGTGTGCAAGACATCACCTAGAGGTCATAAAACTTAAATCCATGCGTAATCATCCTCCATTGCATATTTTTCTAACCATTTCTCCACTTCACGGCTTCAAACATTATTTCTTTTATGAATTTATTTTCCATGGAAACAACAATCACATATTACATCACAATTTAAATTCAACATACATCAAATGCATTCATTTTTTACTTGAATACCAAATACCATGTTATAGGCAGTATTTATATATCCTTTCACTATAATAACCCTAATTATATGACTTTTAAATTAGAGGGTTATGATGAGGAGGTCATAAATGGAATGAGGATGAAATTTCAAGAATATTGATATCCATATTGAGGGTATTTTACACAGGTGATTTTTCATCTATTATTTTTGACTGCTGACACAGTAACAGTCAGTAGAATGGCTCCAAGTTAGCAAATTATAGTTAGAAAGCTAATCTAATGATATAAACATCAAGAATGAGGTTAGTATAGGATTTGATGAAGTTTGATACCCATATTGTGGTATTTAGGTAAAGTCATTTCTGCCGGGTATTTTGTACTGCTGTAGAAGCAGCCAGTAGAATCTCGGAATGGGAAAAAGATGAGAAAATGGAAAGAAAGACCAATATATGCCTAAAAATTCATAATTAGACCAATAATGTTAAAGATAAGAGTATTATGAAATTCGGGCACAATTAAGAACATCGGTAAAGACTATAGTGCAATTAAACAACTGTTAGTGGATCTGTGATGAACTAATCAAATTTTTAAGTTATGAAAATGATAATTAGACAAAATTGATGTTAATTACTTAAATTAAGAGTCTTGGGTGTTTCAGGGTAAAACTTTGATAACGACTCAGATAAAAATTACACCAAGTCTCACTAAAGGACAAAGAGTCACTAAAGTGACATGACAACCCTAATTAGGGCACCATCCCTTCCCTTCCAATTCAGATTTATGTGCCCCCTTCTCTTTCCTCTTTCTAAAATCCAAAATTTGAATTTACTCTCACTTTTCTCTAGAATTTCTCCTCCAAAACCTCACCAAATCACCAAACTTCCTTCACAAAGATTGTTCCCCTCACTCTCTTCTTCACAGCCATACAATTTTCATGGTGTGAATCAAATTTTCGTGGTCATTTCCCTCACATACAGTCGCAGTCTTTAGCTTCATAGAGCCATGGAGTTGTGTTCTTGAGTTCTCTTGATGAACAACACTTGTGTGCTTGGATCTCGTGAGTTTTAGTGTAAGTTTCCTAAACTTTTCTTGAAAAACCTCATCTTTCTCTCTTGTGTTCTTGAGATCTCACTCTTGAGCATGTTTTTGAAGGAGTGTTCTTGTTTAAAGGAGCATTCTTGTTAATAAAAGGTGAAGCTTGGAGCTAAAGGTGTGAACTTGAAGATATAAGTTTCACTTTGGGAAAAGATGACCCAAAAAGCCTTCCTTCCTCCCTTTTAATGCCTCGATTTTGTATGTGGGTGGGGATAATATTGTTGAAAATTTTTTAAAGTAAGGATTTTGATGGTTGTTCTTGAGGGTGTGAGAGTTATGAACTAAAAAATGGTTGATTTGATGTGTAAAGGTGCTACCTTTGGATCCGTGTGTGGATTTCATGTAAAAAGATGAACATGAACCCTAAAAGGACACCTATGAAATTCGGCTATGTCCATGGAAAATAGGTTTTGATGACTAAAAAAAATGTTAAAAGGTGGTTACTGTGGAAAAATCTTAAGAGGAACTAAGAAAAATTAACTAAGTGAGTTATCTTTAAGTGAAACCTACTAATCTTGATTAAGGATGACTAAAAATCCTAATAACCCTAACTAATCAAATATACCCTCATGAATATAAGGTAGGATTAGTTGTGTTAAAAATAAGGAAATCATGGATCAGTGGATTAATTAAGTATAGAGACTAATTAGCTAAAGAAATGGCAAGAAATAAGCTTTAAAAATTCTAATTTACACCCAAAACAATTCGATCTTGTGAAGTTAAATTAGGGTCACTATGTTAAAATTGATAATAAGACCTAATTAGGACACTAATCTAGTGGTTAAGTGAGGTGGACTATGCCTAATACACTAATTAATTATTAAACCCTAAAATTTGACTTAATTAGGGTTTAGAAGCATTAATTATGTAATTAGTGAACCTAATGAACTAAGACCTAATGTGACTATGTGAGAATGCATAAGTGACCTAATAATAGAAAAATTATAAAATTAAAGTGACTTAGAGTTTCTAACCAAAGATAATTAGGATTTGCTAATTAAACACACTTGGGGTTAAATGACCAGTTTTTAGGCTGACTTTGGGAGAGCATATCTCCCTCCACATAGGTCCAATAGGGATGTGCCATATATCATTTTGAATCTTGAGATGTCAGCTTTGTGGTGTCAAAGTTTGGTATCATTTGAAGATGTGTAGCATTCTGTAGGTCTGATTGAGTGGAGATTACCCTGGGAGGCTTTGTGCAGGGGCTGTATGTGGCTGTATCTTCCATGAATTGTTTCTCCCTCAGTTATTACTCAAATTAGGCTCATTATATATCCAATTAAAGCTTAAGGTGTCTATTTTTCTTATAAAATTTTTAGAGCAATTGGTTTAGTATATTTTCCAAAATTGCAGAAATGGTGACGGATATTTAGGGCTCTGTTTGGAGTTGGCAGGCAGCTTTACTTGCCTAATTTCAAACAGTGATAACCGAAGCTAGAAAACTTCAAATGAGGCATGTGATACCTTGTTGGAAAGGTGATTAAGTCTAGATTAACATACTGAAATATGAGAATATTATAACAAGTAGGTTGCACACAATGACTACAAAACTGAAGCATGTACAGTTATAGGAAAACCGTAAAAGTGAGATTTAGGCTAAGTGGGCTTATGGGAACCCCTTAGTAACTTATATTAATTATATATATGGTTTGGATAAGTTGGAAATAATCTAAGTTATCTTAGTGATCCTAGAGTGTGATTCTAAGATTATGTAAGGTGCTTAAACTACGTGGGTGATTGTGTAATAAGTGAACACTTCATAATACACTAAAAACATGTAATTAAGTAATAATTGGTCTAGACTTGTAATGGGCATATTATTGGCATGTAAGAATGGAATGTGGAATCATTAAGTGATTTAGTATTAATGATGTAAATGATTCCTGCTCTAGGTTTGCCTAAAGGACTTGACACTTGAGGGTTTATTGGAGCATACATGTTTTACTGTTGGAGTTAGATTTGTGATAAGCTCAGTGAGGTAAGCTCCTAGTTCTGGTTGTTCCTCTCTCTTGTGACTCCACCATTATGGTGGGCATTATGGTTGTATTGTATGAAAGTATGTGATGTAATATATATGTGCATTCATTCATATTCATATAGATGTTATATGTTTCTTGATGTTATGATGATGCACTGATGATAAGTGTTATGAGAATCCTGCCCAGTGATCATGGTATGTAGGCTACCTATGACTTGACTCTGGGAGCTATTTCATACTGAGGTTGTGTTGACTGTCTATGGCTTGACCCTGGAGTCACACATGTGTAACCGTCTATGGCTTTGATCCTGAGATTACACAAAGATGATATGATGATGCTATGTTTATGTTGTATGCCTGTATAATATGCTTTATATTTGACTTGTCATGTAGGAAGTGGGCTCAGAGGATTAGAGGATCCTCTATGAATCTTGAACTTACTGAGATGTGTTATCTCACCCCGTTTGAGGATATTATTTTAGGTACCCAGAGTAGTGGTGATGCTTCTAGTGGCATGATAACACGTACTTTGTTACACTTATTTATTACTCTTGGTTGGTATTCTTAGGTTTTATTTGAATTAAATAAAGGTCTTTTGGGTCAAATCAGAATTCTAGATTTTAATTGGATTTAATTGATTTTCGTCATAATTTTCTAGATTTACACAACTTTCATATTTTGACCATATCTCACTCTACAGATATCTGATTGACTTCGTTCTTGTTGTGTTTTGCAGCTAACAGAAAGGGATAGAATCGCTATTTCAGTTACTAAATCCCAATTCGGACGGGAAGATGGTCGAAACCTGAGCCCAAGATGACGCATTTTTGTTGGAATATTATTTTGACATTTGGACTTGTAAATTAATTAGAAGCCAATGTGTCTAGAGCCCAAGGCCGTGTTTTAATGTTCTATTTATTTTATTCAGTTTTTATTTTATGTATGGGCCGAAGTGGTTAAACCCTAACCGTCCTGAATGACGGTTATTTAAGGGAAAATTTAAGAAACCCTTCGGCAGTCAGTTTTTGGGTTGAACAATTGTTTGAGTTTTATTTATCGAAATTCTGCATTTTTTCTTGTCATCATCTTCTTCTTTATTTTCTATTTTATTTTGAATGATGTTTAACCTCGCGATGCTAGGCTAAACACCTTTAATCACTCTAAGATTAAAGGTTCATTAATTTATTTTAGAGGGTATGTTCTTAACTTTTTAATTCAATTTCGTTTTTTCCTAATTCAGATTGAATATCATGCGATTGTAGATATTCAAACTGAATAATGCGATTGCATTCTCTAAGGGAAAATTGATCATTAGATTTAATGGTCAGATTAATTTACCCGAAGAACATAAGTTGAACAGATCAAAACTACTGCGATTGCATAGTTGAGATACTGTATTCAACCAAACGCTAGGCGATAGTCTAGAGAGGGTTTCCAATATAATTTGAGCATTCCTAATTTCGATTAGGGTTAATCACGAATTGATAATTATATCTTTTTATCCAATGACGAAATAAATTAATGAATCCTGATTCCTTAGGTTGATTGCTTTTTAATTCTGTTTTTTTAAATCTCTTTTTCAAATCTGTTTTTATTTAAATTTCAAATCAACAAAATCCCATTTTCCCTTTATATATATTTTACAAGAGCGTTTCTGATTTCTAGCAGGTTCTTTGGCAGACGATCTGAGTTGTCCTATCACTACGAACTTAGAGCTCGATAATTTGCGTGGGTTCGACAACGCACGTTAGGGTAAGGCCCCCGCCTTGGAGTAGTGGATAACAATGCTGATTTATTTTATTATGATTAGACTTTGTGATGACATGTATAATTATTAACATGCCTAATTATCTTATGTTGAGATTATATTATGTAGGCTCATGACTGTAGTATTGGAGGCATGGATTAATTACTGACGCTTAGACGTTTTGGAAATTAATATAGACTTGATGTATCTATTCAGTTATTTGGGCATGGAGCCTTATTGTTTAACCCATTGAGGCGATTGCAGTCCGTGTGGGACTTGCAAGCTGACTGTTAATTATTGTATCTATCAAGTTATTGTATGTGTGGGACTCATGTTCTCAGTTATTCGAAATACAGTCGTTATGATGTCCGTGAGACTCCATCAGGAATGACACTTGAGGTCATATCCGGATGGTCAACGGCCAATAGTGATGGCTAATGGTTTTAATTAGTAGACTTAGATGTTAATGTAATGCTAACGCAATGTGTCATATGAACGCTTTTAAAATGTTTTAGAAAATATTTTGGAAAAAGTTTACTTGTATTTTTTATAAGGCGCTTTATTACGTTTTTTAAAATAAAGTCTTCCGCTGTATACGCTAAATATCATGTATGTTAACAACCGGAGTACTACGAGGTGTTACATTTAACAAATGAATTACATACATGATATTCCACGGTACCAATATAGGCATACAAGCCTTCCAATTAAATTGATACAAAAGTACAACTCCTTCATGAAAATCTCTTAGGCTGCAAGTCATTTAAATAATTGCAAATGACTAATACTTCATGAATAACTCTTAGGCTTCACGCCATTAACATATTACAACATATCACATGGCATACATATCTCCAAATTAACATAATTGATGTTTACAACATGTTTTCCAAGAATATAACAGTTATACATAATTACATTTGTTTCCAAATGCCATAAGGTAAGAGATTACAAATTGGCATACAAGCCCTTCGTAATTCACAATAGACATAAAATATAGTCTTCCAATCAAATGATCGATTACATATACAAAACAATAATCATATGCATCAATTTAAAATATAGCATCATCCTGCTTAAACCAGCCTCTTGCCTAGGATAATGTCCTCTGCACCACTCGATGTACCTGAAAATTAATCCCCACACTGGGTGAGATACAATCTCAGTAAACCCAAGGTCCTTGGAGACTCCTCTAATCCTGAGCTCACTTCCGTGATATGTAGGCATCAAAATGGAATTTTGAAAACAAGCTCACAATAACTAGCATATATCCATGAAAGGTGTATCAACACCAACCAAGCCATTTATTTGGACTATCAGTCATCCCCGGAATGTTGGTATTAATCATAATCGAGCCACCCTTTTGGTCCATCAGCCATCCTCGAAATGCTCATATCAATTAATTCTGCTGGCCATAATATATCCAATCATGTAGCCATACATGACATTTTATAATCTCAAGCTCAAGCAATAACACCCAATTTTAACACAACCTATTCCAAGGTAAATAATTCCATTAACAACACATCCAACATACAATACATGAAAACCAACTCAAGTCATCAACATGCATAGGCTCAAAAGCTTACCTTTTTTGCTGATTTTTAATAACCTTATCGTAATGATGGTTTCTCTACAAAATCACCATAAAAACAACAACCCTATGCATAAAAGCATGTGCTCAAGCATCAATCAACCAAAACTAAAGTTCATTTTCGGATTTTTCCAAAATCCCACCATAATCCCTAACCTCAAACATCCAATCTTCAAGAAAACTCAAAGAAAACAACCAACTAACTGTAGGTACCCCCAAAGGCTTGAAGAAATGACACCCATGAGCTCCAAAAATGGAGAAAGGCACATTCCTCTTTTACAGACCTATGGATGTTCAAAAACTGGGTTGGAGAAAGATTGAGTTTCTTCTTAATTTAAAAGCTCGAGATAGAAGTAGGGTTAGTGTTTATGAAGAAGATGGGGAAGTTGGGTTACACTTGGGTTGTCCAAGCTTATTCTTCTAGGAACATCAATGAAGGTGAGGAAAAGAGAGATTTTTGGCTAAAGGGTAAGGTTTCACGAAATGGGTATTTGAGTTAATGAGGATATATGGTGTTTTAACCATTTTTGGCTCTGCTTGCTGAGATGCTAGCTACAACAAGAAAATCAGCGAGTTTAAATACTCTTCTTGATGAAATGCTCTCTATAGCAAGCAAATCAGCGAATTTTGAAGTTTTGCTCTCACTAGACTGCTCGCTACATGAGCGAACTGACACTGATGCTGAAATGTCATATTGCTTCAAAATCATTATTTCACCCATCTAATGACATATCTGATTACAATTAGGGTAAATTAATTATGTAGGTCATTATAAGAAAATTTTATTAAACATCTCCAATAAATATTTTTTAGGCATATTAATAATAATCCTCGTTTAGAGATAATAATCTTAGATCAGTCAAAATATTTTGAAATAATAATAATAATAATAACTTTTCTTATTATAGATGTACATTGTTTTGACATAAAATTAACTTCAAGAATACATACATATAGAAAACTATGTATTAGAAATGTAAAACATTGTTATTCAAAAAAAAAAAATGTAAAACATTGATATGTGAATTATTCTTTTTCTCCAATCCGTTAAATGCTTATCTAAGAATCAGATACATATTGATTATTCACCACAGCTTAAAGAGTACTTGCATTTTATACATCAACTCAATTTAAAGTCAAGATAGGCTCACTCACTTAAAGAGTACTTACAAATAATCCTCATTTAAGATATTTATAGAATTTACTATAAGTAGGAGTATGATGTATCAAGTTACATAAATATTTTAAGTCTGGCCTATTAGTTGGCTAAATTATAGGCCTTATCTAACTTAAATTTAAAATGTAGGATAGTTAATCTAGCTTATTAACCTTTTTAAGTCTATAAATTATACTAAACCTAATTTGTATTCATCATATGAAAAGTCAAAATTTCAATAATTAATTAAAAAAATCAATTGATGATATTATATAAAATATTTGCAAATAGACAAAGAAATTATCTATGAAGCACCGACACTTCAAAGATCTTGACGTGTCATGTCCGACACTTCCCGACACTCTCCGACACTCCAACACGCATTGTAGAAACTCAAAAAATGGTTCAAAAGTTGCATTGCGTTGTATTTTTAGTTCCAACTAATAGATTCGTTAGATTACGATTATAATTTTATTGAGTTTAATATAAATATTTGGGATATCTTATGTTTCTTTGCAAAGTTGATGGGTATTATAAGTTTAACTTCATTTTTTTGTTAAATTATTGAATATTAAATATAATATACACTACATAAATAAAAAAAGTATTATTTAATATCACAACGTATCCTAACGTGTCAAAATCTAACTGTTTTTAGAATTAACGTGTCGGGGTGTCATATCGTGTCGTGTCACGTGCCCGTATTGGTATCGGTGCTACATAGGAAATTATAAATATTTTGGAATTTATCTCTTTCATTTTTTTCTAATCAATTACTAAAATATTTAACTTTTTCCATCATAAGTAAAATCATACTTTAAAATATTTCCTTATATTTTTAACCACCAATCAAGTATACCATAAGATTTTTTTTTCTTTTTGAGTCCATAGATTTGAAAAGATAAATTACTTATCTTTCCTTTTATCCCGGGTGAAATACAATTGGAGGAACCTATTCAAACCCCTTGTAAAATAAGGATATATAGTCCTACGTCTAAAGTGCCAATAATAATAACATTTCTTATTTAAGATGAATATTTCTTTAACGTAAAATTAACTTCAGGGATATGTCAATTGAATTTTTTTCTTGAATTATTAAATGCTTATCCAGAAACCAGATACAATATTAATTATTTACTTTTACTAAAAAGAAAATTAATGAAATATTTAAATTTAACAATTAAATAATTAATGCATTCAATTAATGATAAAAAATATAATAATAAAAAATTGTTCTAAAGTGTTGCTTACTTTATCAATATAAATCAACAAAAAAATAATAAAAAAATTGGGGCAGAATCTCAAGTGACATTAATCACCAAATCCTTCTTTTGTTTGATAAGGACTCTTAGCCAATCAAATTGTGTCGCTCACATTATAATTCTTGGTTATAGAACTTAAACTCTGCGTTTCTCCACCTATTATAAATTCAGAGATTGTCTTGCATTAGTCCTTATTCGAGTGTAGGATTCAAGTATTCAAACCCCGATATTTGAACTATTTTCTAGTCTTTAAGGGAAGATGAAGTTGTGTTTTCAAGCAAAGGCTATGGAGCACGGAGATTCCTTCTTTTCCCAACATGCAAGCTCAAGTTCTAGTAAACAATCTATAGAAAAGAAAAAAGAAACTTTTATATACTTCTATGTGAATTTTCTTTTATATAGACACACTTTTAGACTTCGCGATTAGATCGATACCTATCTTGGATTTTGGTCATTGCAATTGAAATTCTTATTTCTATTTTTTTAACTTCTTTTTTTAGTTTTGTTTCTAGTATATATATATATATTTATATATATTTATATATATATATATATATGTATAGCTAGATTTATGGCTATAGTACAAGTTGTATGATTGGTACTATTTCAACAGTGTAGGTTGAGTGAATAGTAACTGACTCGTGTTGCTACAGTTCCTGCCGACACTTTGATTACATCACTGCCTGCGTCACCTTTTTCTGACATCATGCTCGTGTTATTTTGCCATCAGCGCCACTACAGTGATTTTCTTCAACAGTCTTCTGCTAAGTTGATTCCAAAACAATCATCTTCATTTTGATAGAAGTCATCTGCTGAAGAGGAGATGGATGGAGAGGGAGAACCAATTTTCTGTTTAGAACTTCCAGTTTCTTCCTCTTGAATGAGTTGGAGGATGCTTTGCAAATTTTTTGCGAAGTTTTCCTTGCTGGTTGAAGCAGATAGTGCTGCTGTAATTTTAGCCTTCTGATTCAAGAAAGTGCAATTTGTTGGATCAACTGTTTTGATATGTTTTGGATGTTGCTTAAACCAAAGCTTGACATTTTCTGGGCAAGCTCTAGATGCATCAAATTCCGTCCACCACTTAACAAAAGCTTATCGTCTAAGTATTGGGAGTTTGGTGCCAGATTTATCTCCATAATGATACTGCCATGAAAATATCCATGCCAGAGAAAATTTAGAGAAAAAGTAAAGGTTTAATGGAAACGGATATGATATTTTGTCAAATTTTTCTGAAAAGATTGTTAACCCTTTGAACACCATAGGTGGAAGGATATCAATAATTAGTCCAAAATAATCCCACCATTTGATAAACCGTTGAGGAAATTTATATTGCACATTTTGCTTAAAATAAATTAACCAAGAGTGTTTATTTTCTTTACTTTGCATAAAGAATACATTGATTTAGGCTAATTCATAATTCCAGTAGTTATATCCAATTGGATCATAAGGTTGGGAGAATTTGGTAACTTTGTTTAGGTTTCCATATTCTGATGGGGTAATTACTTTCAGAATTTGGATGGTTGAGTGAGTTATAAACTCAGGGTCTTTTGGACTTCTGTAATGTTTGATTGAAATAGAGTTTGAATCAAGTAGAACAAACTCATAGAAATTTTGGGATTTATTTGAAGAAAGGGGTTTGAAATGGAATTGATTGCCTTTGAAGTCTTTGGGAAAAATCTTTGCAAGTACTTTGGTTGGCTTATTATCCCAATAGGCTGGTTCCATTTGAATAACTTGAACTTGTTTTTTGGGATATATGGTGTTTGGGCTTTTGATTTTTGGGTAAAGACTGGTTTTGGTTGAATTTCTAGGGCCTTGTTTGGAAGGTTAGAAATCTGTCTGTTTTTAAGTTATCAATCAAAACAGAAAGACGTTCTTCCTGTTCATCTTCTGAGGCTATTTCAGCCCATGATTTTTTGGGTAGATGGGTCAAGCATATATCTTGGAGGGCTTGTAGGGTTTAGATTGGCATAGCATAATCTGCTTTGGTTTGTTTAGAAGAGGAAGTATCCTCAACTCTTTGGGTGGGTGACCCAGTTTGGGGTTGGGTTGATGACCCAGATTGTTGCAGGGCTGGAGACCCAGATTTTTGTGATTTTTTAGCTAACCCAGCAAGGATTAGGTTTCCTTTTCTCTCTTTGGAAGAGGTTGATTTTATCGATTTCAGCATTTCAGGACACTGTTTATCTTCCCTGCAGAAATTCACGAGTGAGATAATTAGGGAGAGAGTTTGAGGTGCCTTTGAGATATTCTATTTCAAAATCAAAAACACTTAAGATTACTTGCCATCTAGCAAAAATTTGTTTAGATGCTAAATTCTTTACAACTTTTTGTAAAATGTCTTTTGCAGATTTGCAATCAACACGGATTAAAAACTTTTGATTTAATAAATCAAATTGAAATTTTGAAATGCTAAAAACAATTGCTAAAACTTCTTTTTTTACAGTGGAATATTTTTGTTGTGCTGATTTCCAATGTTTTGAAGTATGTGCAATGATATACTCTTTGTCTGAGACTCACTGTTTGAGAATGCCACCATAACCTATGTCTAAGGCATCAGTTTCAAGAATTTTGAAAGCCTGAGGATTGGGAAGATAAGACAAGGAAATAAGGTCTTTCTTAAGACGATTATGGAGAGGCTTGATTAGATTATTAAGCTGAGGAAAGAAGTCACCTACATAATTTAGACAACCAAGAAATCTCTGTAATTGGGTTTTATCAATAATTTGATTGGGAAATTTGTCAGCAAATTCAATGGCTCCACAGATTGGAGTAATAGTCCCTTGATAAATGTTATGGCCGAGGAATCTGATTTTTGTCTGAAAAAGATTGATTTTTGATTTAGAAAGAGCTAAGCCACTCTTCTTAATTACATCTACAAAAATATGAAGATGTTTGAAATGTTGATCAATAGATTGAGAAAAGATAAGAACATCATCAATGTAGACGATGATGAAGGTTGAGTATGGATTGAAAATGTCATTCATGATTCTCTGAAATTCAGAAGAAGCATTCTTCAGACCAAAAGGCATTACTTTCCATTCGTATTGACCAAATGGAACAGTAAAAGTTGTCTTGTAACATTCATTATCATTCAGCTGGATTTGCCAGAACCCAGATTTCATGTCAAATTTCGAAAAGATTTTTGCTGAGTACAAACGATTGAGAAGATCTTTTTTATTTGGAATCGGATAACGAATCGATTGAAGAGCTTGATTAAGAGGCTTATAGTTTGTAACTAAGCGGGGTGTTCCACGCTTAATTTGTGATTGTTTGTTGACATAGAAAGTAGAGCATGACTAAGGACTCTTGCTTTTCCGGATGAGACCTTTGGCTAACAGATCAGCAATTTTTTTTTGACAAAAGGCAAGAAGTTCACCACTCATTTGAATTGGACGAGCTTTGGTTGGGATTTGCCTTTCATTGAAGTCTTTTCGTAGGGAAGATCTATGATATGTTTTTTCCTTTGCCAAAAAGCAATTGGAAGATCAGAACAAATTGTATTCTAGATTTGTTCAAACAAGACTTTGATTTTTTGTTGAACTTCAGGCTGCTTTAATTGATTTTCAATATTCTTAAAATAAATTTCTTCTTTAAGGAAATTGATTTGTTTTTGTTTGTGATGGATGAAATTCAAGTCTCTTATGATGGGTTTTTTTAACAAATTTGAAAAGAATTGGTTTGTCCAGATGATAAGTAATTATACCTTCATCTGTGATAGTTAGAGGAAAGAGAGATTTGATAAACGGAGTTCCAAGAATAACTCCATTTTTGAGATTTTTAACAACAAGAAACGATGTTTCAACTTTTAAATTATCATTTTCTATGATTGCTTTAGGAAGTTTAGAATTGACTTGAAGTTTTGAACCACTAGCAGTGCTAAGACGTTCAAATTTTTTTTCAAAGTATTTAGTAGGAATTAGCCCTTCTTGAATGCAGTTTGAATCTGCCCCTGTATCAAACAGAGCTTCAATTTCAAGGTCAAAGTTGCCTACATTAAGCTTGATTGGGATGTAGAATTTTTGAATTGTTAATTGAATAATTAAACTTAAAAATTCTTCATCTTTAAGATTCTTATCCTCATCTGGTTTAGACAGAGTATTTTCCATACTTGTTCCTGTTGATTCTTCATTTTGTAATTAAAGAAGAATGTTCTGATGAGTTTGTTGTTGTTCTTTGATTTATTTAACTTCAGTTTTGAGAATATTGATCTCATACTGAAGATCTTGGACAGTTATTGGTTTGACAATAATACTTTTTTTGAGCTTTTTAAGAGTATCTTTGAGATTAAATTTATTAGGAACAAACAATTCTTTAGATTTAGAAGAACTGGTTTCTAACGATGATTTTAACTTTGCTAAGTAAGCTTTCATTTCTTGAGGATCACTGATTGAATCTATGACTTCGAACAAGAGATCTTGTTCTTTAGTCACTACATTAATTTCCTGTGAGGATTATGAATCCTCACTAGAAGATAAATCATCTTCTTGGATTTGATTTAAGTCTTCAGAAGATTCTTTTCCAGATTCTTCATCTGAGGTTTGAATTAGAAGATTATTGATTTGTTCTTCAATAGATGGATCGAAGTTTAAATTATTTAGTTTCTTCTTAAGCCTACAATATTTACTAATATGGCCAGGTTTACCACAGCTATAGCAAATTGTTGGCTTGATTGGCTTGGATGTATTTTGTGATTTATTTGTTTCAGTATTAGGCTTAGGATTTTCGTTTTTAAACATTTCATTGTAATTAGGTTTCTTACGAAAATTCCTAAAAGTTTAAACTTGCTTGTGTTCCTGTTTTTTATGTTTTTTAGTTTTTGTAGCGCAAGGTAGACCAAATTGTTCACAAAATGATCCTAAGTCTTTATGATTTTGAGCCTTTTCTTTTACAAGTTGACGTTGGATCTTATCATCTTGACAAATTTTTAAAGCTACCTTTTGGATATAAGCAACTAATTGTCCATAACTTAATTGCTCATAAGGAATATCTCCAGTTGCTGATTGATGACAAATTATATCCCTAACTTTGTCTCCTAAAGATTTTGGAACAACAGTTAAGAATTTTTCTTTCCAGAAAGATTGTTGACTATCATCTCGAGTGTAAACTCTAGTAAGGAATGTATCTTTATACCTACGAAAGTCAGCTAAGGTTCTACATTTAAGATTGGATAGGAGTTCAGCAGAACGATCTTTCCATAAAGATGGATCACTAATAAAATGTTGGATAATGGTGAAGATTAGTTGATTAACATCATCAGGAATAGTTTTTCCATCAGAAGTTATTAGAGTGCATCAAAATCAACTTTAACGGCATTAAGGACTAAAATTTTTTCATCTTCAGAAAGATAATTATCCCACCAACCTTTGAGTTGACCAGAGAAGCCAGAGACAATAATATTGACAATGATTTCTTCAGAACAGTTATGAGAATTTTGATATGCAGTTGCAACCATAGTCATATGGTGCAAAGTATTAAGTATGTTATACTCTGATTGACTATCTACGTTCCATTCATAGGTGTTGTTACCATTGAAACTTTTGAAGCTTGTATTCTTTTCTTCAAGTAGAAGATCAGGAGTAGTTGCCTTTTGATGGTAAAGTTTGGATGGGTTTCTCCAATTATTAATACCAGTTACAGGATTAATTTTGATTTCAGATTTGTTATCTGACTCAGGAGATTCATTATAATGATTCAGAGTATTGACATGTTTTGTTGACCGAGTGTTCATTTTATGAGACTGTTGAGTCTCTTGATCAGAATGTTGCGGAGTATCAGAAATGGTTAATGTACTTAATTTCTCATCAATTTTCTTAAGAAATTCATCCTGAGACTGAGATTGAGCAGGTTTTAACTTTGCAAACTGGTACTGAATTCTTCCATCTCTAGGGTTCTTAAACCCAGGAAAACTGGAGAAACTACTTTGTTCCTCACTGACATGTCTAGAGAAAATGTCACTGTGCCCAAGACCATCCGTTGGACTGATATAGGGGTTTACATTTCAGCAGCTCCTGTACGTGCAACAATCAAATACTTGCCATATATATACTTGAAAGCATTAAATGCAGGGAATCATATATGGTATTAAGCGACACATGTTTGTAACAATATATAACATTTATGCAGCTGCTGTACGTGCAACAATCAAATATCTGTAACATCCCGTTCCAGACCAGTTTGTTATCATCACATATGGTATTAAGCGCAACATGTCTAATTATGTTAACCGCGGAAGCTTACTTTATAGTTCACTAATAGCCTTAATTAAATCGTGAACAAACTTTTTCTCTTTCAATTTTATTTCAATTCGCTAATCATTTCTTGTTCAATTAAAACTACTTGATACTTTCTTGTGCCTCCCATGTTTTCAAAATAAACAGACGACATCTCCTTTGTATTTGGAGGTTGTGGGGATTATTCCCACAGAGAAAAGGTTACCTAATTGACATTTGATTATATTTTATACAAGTCACACACATACATGAATCTTATTGCCTGGCAATCTATTGCTTAGGCTATCAAATACATACGATTTCTCAAAATAATACCAATATAATTATTTACTTAATTGCGTCAATTAATCAAAAGAGGTGCAAATAAACAAATAACATAGCTTATACATATATTTCACTAACACTGCATATAGACTATCCAAGATGGCATAGACACTTCCTATGCTCTTCACAACATATCATCGGGTTATATGCATCAAAATAACAGTCATGCACATATTAGAAGATAGTCTAAATCATATATCATGTCATCAAGGCATAATAACAATCATGTCTCTTGCTACATGCACTATCTCTATCCTAGCCTCCTGCCATGCGATGCCTCAACACCATCGAGCTCTGTACCTGAAATGTAAGTCCCCACAGGGGGTGAGATCAACCATCTCAATAAACTAGGGGTCCTTGGAGAGCTCCTCCACCCCTAAGTTCACTTCAGGTATAACTACAGTATACAATAATATATATGCATCAGAATATGTATATCAATGCATGTGTGCAATAATCAATCCTACTGGCCAGAGAATATAACAAGTATGCATTATGCAAGGAAACACCGTCTTGCAACATACTGTATGAGGAAACACCATCTCATACTATGCATAAGGAAACATCGTCTTATGCCTCACACAAGAAAACACTGTCTTGTGTGGCACACAAACATACATACATATACATGCAAGATATAACAATTTATTTTCAACATACCATATCAAACTACCATCCTCCCTCGGAGTCTGGTGGAACAAATGAGGGATTAACCCCAAGGATCGAAAGCTTACCTGTCAAGCACTGTCCTCCAATACACTCCTTGTATCCAAGGGGTCACAACCACAATCTCTCACAATATTACATCTTATTCCAAATACGTGAAGACAATCAGCACATATATATTAGTCTACCACATTCAATTTTCAAGACTACACATAAAGACACCTACACTTGATTTTGAGTCCAATTTATCAAAGTGTCCTAAATGGCGATTTCATAATTTTTCCTTTTACGGGGACCAATCCCAAACATATTTAACAAAAGAAGCTATATCCAAATCACTCTCTAACTATCCATACCATCAAATCCCCATTTATACAACCTTAAATTCATGCATTTTGTCCAAAATCACAAGAAAGAGTTGGGGGAATTACCTTGGGAGCCTCAAATCACGAAATAGAAGACAATCCAAGCTTCCAACAAGGTCACAACCCTTCCTCAAGCCTTAAATCTGAAAATGGCAGCCATGGGTCCTTCAAAATATGTTTCACTCACTCCCAAATACAACACCACAATGGAAAAAGATGAACAAATGGGTGAGATGAAAGGATTTGTGGTTGGTTGCCTTTGATTCTCAATGGAACGATGAAGCAAAGTAAAAGAGAAAAGAGAAAAAACTCCCTTTGGTGGAGAGGAAACAGCCACGGGATGAGAGAAAGAATGAGAGAAACTTCGTAAGCTTTTGGCACTTAGTGATTTAAATAAACCCAATGGGTATAAGCTCATCTATCCCACCCACTTAACTCTCATTCTAACTTTACACATTGGTTTACAATATTTTTGTGGTAATATTTTCATATTTACTTTCACTTTTTGAGTAACTTTATTTACTCATTTTTTTACCACTTAACTGTCATTTTAACTCTCTTTTTACCAAAGGTGATTTTATTTCTTTTTCTTCTAATTTCTTTATAATTATTCTTCAATATTATGATTAAAATCGTTAATTCATAATTAAATTCACAACTATATGTGAGGGTTATTATTCATAATTAAATTCACAACTATATGTGAGGGTTATTATAAATATAATTATCGGCTGTGGCCTGACTTATTTTCAAAAAATAAAACCCTGGTTAAACCTATTAGCCTGTTTAAAAAAAAATTAGACAACATAAATTTATCCAAACAAAATATACAATCAACAACAATAGTATTTTCATAAATATTCATAAATTCAATGTATATCCAAACAGCATAATATAGAACAAAATCATTCAAAAAGTCTGTTTAACCAATAAAATAAGGTGAAATAGATTGAGGAGAGAGAAGAGGCTATTACAAGTACTATAAAAAATATAAAATAAAAATAAAAATTAATATAATAGGTCATCCTGAGAGGCTCTAAGGCCGAGTTTTTGAATTGGAGCCTGAGGTCTTTATATTAAATGATCTTTTATACAAGTCCAAGCCTGATTCTAACAACCAATTTTAGAAATGTAAACTGAAGCCTTCACGAGCCGAGCTAAAGGCCCCTGATTCGTTTATCACCCCTAATAGACACATATAAAAGTGCATGGGACCTATGTGAAAAGAAGAGGGAGAAAAAGAAAACATAAGCCCCCCATATATTTTTATATGTATTTAGGAGATAAAATTATCTTTTACAACCCCATAAACACTAATCCCTTACCCAAATCATTGTTTGAAACTTTCCAAATGGAAAACCAAATATTCGATCACCAATCTTTTTTTGTCTATTTAACTTGAAAAAAGAAAACTGAGTTAGTTAATTAAGCACAAATGCAATTATACTAATTCAGTTTCGTGTGGTTCAACATCCCTCCCAAATTAATCATTGCTATGATGATATTAGAGAAGGGAAACATTAAAAAATTTCCTTATCTTCCAAGTTAAAAATGATGACAAAATTACATCTTATTTATAAGGGCAAAGGGCAAATCTCAATACATAAGACTCTCCAACTAACAAAGGTAGAAATGAGGATTAATTGTATACAATTTTATCATTATATTTTTATAAAAAAACTATTTTCAGACTCAAACATGTGACGTTGCGGTTAAAAAAACAACCTTACAGCTGCTAGAATTACATCTTAACTCACTAGAATATAAAACATTACAACAAATTGGCATGTTGAAGAATAATACTTCTCTTCCAACTAAAAGAGAGAATTAAAGTAGAGGCCCTTGTTTTAATCATGCAAAGCTGAAGGAGATGAATACAACTAGAGCCAGTGCTGTTGATTTGATGGCAATAGAGCTTGGCAATCTGCCATTGTCCTTCCTTAAGAAAAGGCCATGGTAAAGAGGCAAATTGATGAGAACCAGAAAGCCACACAATAGAACTTGCAACACCATTTTCTCATAAGCTCCAAGACCACCTTCCCTTAGGACTGCATCCTTCAACACACTAAGAAAACAAAACAAATTGAGCAATGCAAGTGTTGCTAGTATAGTGAACATTGGAGAGGAGGTTCCAAAGTCCATAATTTCTTTATAATGGCGTTTGGAAGCATCTTCTTCTGTAACCTTAGCTGTGATTGTAAAGGCTGAATTTGAGTATCCAAAAAGCTTCAAGATGGTGTCAATAAAGGCAAATAGGTAAGAGCTTGTTCTCTTGTATAACCATATCCGTAGGTCATTCCACCAACCTTGAAATGTGCCTCCAGAGAACAAAAACTCCAACAAACTACAACTAGTTTCCCCGAGTATTACATATGCAAAAGGTATGAACCATGGACTTGACATCTGATAAATCCAACAATAACCAATTTAACACATGAATGCTCAATACATTTTTTGTATTTGCTTAGAAAAATCATGAACATATATACACATTTGTGTAGGTATGTGTATGTATACACATATTAACAGGGTCGTAACAGGGTCTAACTTACAAGTTATTTTGGAAGTCCATGTATGATTTTGGGAAAATTTGAGTTAGTTCCTTAAAAAGCTTTTCCACTTTGGTTTGGGTTTTTTATTCCCAAAGTGAACATCTTATTATCAAACACATCTTGAAATCCCAAAGTGAAAAAGAAAATGAATTAATGTAACAATGAGTAAAATAAAATAGCACAAATAATAGCCTACTTTTTTTTATCTACATCTCTATAAACTATGAGAAAATAGGAATGAATTCCTTTTATTTAATTAAATTAAGCACTTAGAAAAGGGAATTTTTACCTTTGGAAACAAGGGAATGCCTTTAAGGAGATAGAGTGAAGGGATGATGCAGTAATATAGTGTTGCCAAACAGTTAGGTGCCCATAAGCCATAAATACAATATCCCATTTGGAGTCCAAAATTGATCCTTCCAAGAGCATACCACACAGTGCTGTACTTGGAAAACAAAATTTGAAAGTGTCCTTCAGACCATCTCTTATGTTGAACAAGTGCTTGAGACAAAGTGGTTGGAGCTACACCTAAGAAAGCCCCCCTTGGTGGGTTGCAGTACACTGACTTCCATCCTTGGCATTGTATAGACAATCCAGTTATCACATCCTCCACTGGACACCCATATTTCAAACCTATCTGCAATTCAGAAAAACATTATGCAGCTAAATTTAGTCACAATGTTAGAGAGTAAAATATAATATATTAAAAAGACCATCACCTATCACCTTAAGGTTTTGGGTTGAAGTGGTTCTTAACATGGTATCAGAGCTTAAGTGACCATAAGGTTGCGAGTTCGATCCTCACTGCCCTCCACTTTCAGGTGGAATTAAGAAAAATACAAGGCAGATCAAAAAAATTGGGCTTGTGTAGCACAAGATAGACCAAAAATGGGCTTGTGTCATATCCACGCTTCAAGCCCAAAGGACTTTTGCGTGAGGGTGTGTGTTAGAGAATAAAATATAAAGTATTAAAAAGACTATCACCTATCACCTTAAGGTTTTAGGTTGATTTGATTCTTAACGCACAACATATTTACTCTTATATAATACTATAAGGAGTGTGTGTGTGAAAGAGAAAGAGAGAGAGAAACCTCTTTTCCCCATAGTGTGTTTTCTTCGTAGGTGCAGCTTGCAAGAGCCCTTGATTTTTCTTCTAGTTCTTGAAAAATTGCTTCTATGAATTGGTCATCTTCGCTCTTCCAGTCATTCCTGTATTGATCACTGAACTTCATCCCACAGAGACTATCTCTCTTGTGAAAGCAGCCAGTTCCTATATACAAAGGGCCACCATAACCGTCTGCACCATGGAACTCCACCTTCATTTCATACATAAAAAAACCACAAATGTTTAAGCTATTAGGTAAAGACACAAATAATTATCAACAATAATAACATAATTTATAAGCAGAACCGCAAGGGGAAAAAAACTCTCCCTATCAAATTTTTAATACAACTGCCTAATTGTTGAGATATATAGTCTAACATTGGTTGTATGTGCAACTAATGTGGAGTTTGTACATGTTGAGATATATAATCGAACACTGGTTGTATGTGCAACTAATGTGGAGTTTAAAAGGCCTTGGACACTCCCACCCTTTGAACTAGCTTTTGGGGTGGTGTATCCCAAGGTTCTTTACCTGGTATCAAAGCTTGAGTGACCATAAGATCACGAGTTCGATCCTCACGACCCCCTACTTTCAAGTGGAATTAAAATAAAAAACACAAAAGGTAAACCAAAAATTGGGCCTGTGCAATTCCACGCTTCTAGCCCAATGGGCTCTTGCATAAGGGGGCGTGTTGAGATATATAGTCTAACATTGGTTGTATGTGCAACTAATGTGGAGTTTATAAGGCCTTGGACACTCCATCCTTTGAACTAGCTTTTGAGGTGGTGTAAAGGTTTTTTACACTAATCAAACTCGAGACCATAGGTTAGAATTAAAATTTAATATTTAACTTGTTAAGCTTTTGATTCTACAGATAGCTTACCTCGCTAGCTGATAGTAAAATACTTCCATATAAATCATTCTTAGTGACATTCTCATAATGCTGTGGATACTGAACAAAAGCAATTTCATGGCCTTTCTCTTCATCCATGAAAAAACAGAGAGCATCCCTCACAGTTTGTGAATTGTTTGAATACATGTCACAGTCGACATTAAGAATGATTTTCCCGTTGCTGATATTTGAAGACACCCTTAACTGCATTTAGTCCAAAGAAAAGAATGTGAGCTATTATTATACTTCATAGTTCATACCAACAAGCACATATTTCATACTTCTCACCATTTCCGGATCCAGGAAATTATATCACGGTGGAGGGAAATTTATATTACTATTGTAAAAAAATAATGTCAGTTTTGGTTGGATGATCACACTAAGAGCCTGTTTGGATCCTCTTATTTTTAAGCTAGAAGCTACTTATAAGTTAAAGCTAAAAAAAAGAGCTTAAAAAAAAGCTAAAAGCTGTTTGGAAATTACATAAAAATTTTAGCTTAAAATTTACTTAAAAGCACATATTTTAAGAAAATTATCTCTCTCTCTATCTTTATCACTCTTCATTTAAAAAAAATACAAATTCAAGAAAAACAGATAAGAGCTTAAAAAAAACTTCTCCTAGGAGCTTTTAATTTTCAGCTTTTTTCTTCATTATAGAAAAAAGAGCTTTTCATTATAAGAGCTTTTCCCAAAACCTGTTTGGCCTAACTTATGCTTATAAGTAGCTTCTAGCTTAAAAAAAGAGGATCCAAACAGACACTAAGAATACAAAAATACCTATTAAGAAAAACCTAATAAAATTACATAATTTTTTGGAAGAACCTAATAAAATTACCTAATTTTTTTGCTAATTTTTTGGTTGGAATGTCAATTTTTTGCTTTCGGTGACAATGGTCCAATACACCTTCTATTTCAATGAGGAACAACCTTAATACCCTATTTTGTTTGTAAGATCAATTTTTTATTGTTTATTTCATGCCTTCTGGTGTTATAATTGCACTTTCTTTTATTTCTTCATAATCTTATTTTCTCACTTAGCTGTTATTTAGCATAAGACATAGTAAATTAATTAATGTGTTATTTGTCTTTAGCATTTGGTTCCAACTAATAATTAATAACTATTACTGGCCTTTTTTCTTTGCCAACAAAGTCAAAACTTAAATACTCTTCTCCTGAGTTCTGACATGACAATCTGTATAAATTTTTAATGATTTCAAAAAAAAAAGATAATCAATCAATATAAAACCAAATTCTAAACAAATTTGATAGGTAGAGTGAATATGCATTACTAACTGAACTCTTCTTTGTATACAACGGAAAAGCCAGCTTTCCACATTGTTGAGGAGGGTAGCAGACCAAGAACAAAACCTGCCATATATGCTGGCAGGTTGAATCTGGTGCAATGAACAAGGAGAAATTTTTTTTTATGAATAGGATCGCTTGTGTTTCACTTTTTAAAAGCATTTTCAAAATTTTGTTTTTACAGACTATGTTGCATATCATATAGAATAACATATTTTCATATTTTAAAGGGAGGCGGGGCCCACCCTATCCCCCTATGTCTGCTTGTCACTCTTAACTAATTAGGCACCATATTCATACAAATTCACGACCATGTTTGAATCATTGATAATGTGCCAAATCAATTAATTTGTATTCCTAGAGTGATCAAATAGCACCTATGGAGTGTGCACTTTAACGTGAACTAACTTTTTGTACAAACTAGCGTTAAGTACAATTTTCTAAATTTTATACATATAAAAACTATCAAAGATTAACCAATATAAATAAATAATAATTAAAACTATGAAAGAAATTTATATATATAATATATACCAATGAATTCATAGCTCCAGCTTTGAAATTATGGTGATATTGGGGCCTCTTCTCGCGAGCCAAATACACCAGAGTTGGCAAAACGAACCCATCTACATCTTTTGAGTTATTTGGATCATTTTTATGAAGTAGTATCTAGTAAGAAAATCAAAACATAAGTGTAAACAAGCATGCATCAGGGCATGCGCTATGGTGACAAAACTACTACACAAAATTGAATTGAAAATGCTTAAGAAAGCAATTTACTTGAAGAATTGTGTCATGGTCACGTCGAGAAGAATATGAATCCCACTGAGAAAACCCTTTATGCTTTAATCGTGCTTCTTTGGGTACACCACCCAACTTGGTTGCATCTTCAATTCGTCTTTCCATTTCGTTGTATAGTTTCTACAACATGAAACAAATTAAGAGAACTATAATTCTCTATAATATAAGAAGATAAATATTATTTATATCAAAAATTTAAAATAAAAACTTTAGTCTATTGTGTTTTGTCAGTTTTTTTTCATTTCAAACTTCACTTCTTTTTTCTAATCATGATTGATCATGAAGTATTCGTAACAACTTTCTAATAAAAGCTTTGGCACCGTGTATTATTGTTATATTCAAAATAAGTAAAAAAAATATACATTTCTAGGCATGACTTCGAATCTCGTTGACCAATAAGGATATGTAGTTTCTTTGAAATCCTCAAAGAGATCAAGATATGTCCTCACCTGATGGAATACCGATATTTAACTTTATCTATCTACCCAAAATAATATACGAACGCTATAGTTAATAAGAAAAAATTATCTTATATCAAAATAGCATGCATGTTAATTACAAGCTTCAAAGAAAACTTTTTTTTTTTTGGGTACAATTATATTCTCATTCTCATTCATATTAATTCATATTAGTAACTAAAATTATGTGTTAATTAACAAATCCTTGAAATTCTAGGTTCTAACAATTCAAATTTAGATTATTGATTACTATATATATATATAGGGTTTATCATCTATCATTTAACATGACCACAAAAAGTTTCCTACACACACAATATTTTGTGAGGCCCGCAGCAAAAAAAAAAAACAAACTTCGGCACGCAAAACGAATCTCTATAACATAACACAATCATTTTTCCTACAACATAACTCTTATAAAACCCATATATATATATATATATATATATATATATATATATATACCTTGATAGCTTCCAATTCTTTGGTTTGATTAGGCTCACTATTAAAATATGCAGCAGGGGACCTGGGTTCCACATTGAACCTCTTGCAGAATGGAACCCAATGCTTTGCAAAGGTAGAAGCCTCTAGCATAGCATAGAACGTGATTTCTGAGGCAGCATCATCGGAGAGATACACACTTGTCTTCTCAGCTGGATAGTCATAAGCCATAACTGATAACACTGTATTAATCACCATCATGGATGGCTCAATCTCTGGGTCTGCTGTGCATACAAAGATGTCCACTCTTGGCAACCTATTCTCATATCTGTTCCAAAACACACACATATCAGTTTCCAATTCATCTTTGTTAAATTAGATAACGATTCATGACGAATTTACGCCGGTATAAGTATTGCTATACCATTTATTAGCTGTTAATTCAGTTATACTAAAAATTGAGTGTTATATTTCTTATTGTTATGCTCATATATTAGTTAAGTAAATTGTTATGTGTCTGTGTGAGAGAGAAAAAAAAATATTTCTTCGGTAACTTGAAATAAGTTTATCTCCGGCCACCCAAAACTACGTCGTTTTGTTTATTTATTTCTTTATATTAATTGATTCACCTTTGAATGATTATGATTTCGTTTTTCTTTCTCTTCTTTTATCACCATTGATCCATCTTTGTACAGTTATGATTTAGTAGTCAGATATAAAATTATCTCAAGCAGCTTGAGAAATGATAAGCCCTATATATATATATATGGAGAATGATCCGTTTACAAACTTTTTTGACAATTTTTTACAAATTACATTTTCTTCTCCCGTGAGAACATAGTGAAACTAGTGTTCTCCCAGAAAAAGATAGTGTAGTTTGTAAGAGTTTTTAAACAAAAAGTTTATAAATATAACATGCCCCTATATATATATATATATATATATATATATATATATATATATATATATATGGAGAAGGATCCGTTTACAAACATTTTGGACAAATTTTTACAAATTACACTATCTTCTCCCGGGCGAACATAGTGTTCTCCCGGGAGAAGATAGTGTAGTTTGTAAGAGTTTGTAAACAAAAAAGTTTGTAAATATAACCTGCCCCTATATATAGATAGAGAGGATCATTTGACATCAGTGTCAAATTTAAAGTTTGACACCTTATCTGAGAGTCATTGGATCAAAAAGATCAACGACTCTGATTTGTAAGCATGTGACACTATTGATCTTTTTTTATCTAACGGCTCTTAGATGAGATGTCAAACTTTAAATTTGACACCGGTGTCAAAGGATCCTACCCTATATATATATATATATATATATATATATATATATATATATATATATATATATATATATAGAGAGAGAGAGAGAGAAAATGTTATATTTACAAATTTTTTGTTTACAATCTCTTACAAATTACACTAAGTACAATCAATCATACTTCAATTAAAAGTGTATGACTGGTCATACTTAATGTAATTTGTAAATCTCACAGGGAGAGTGTTTGCTAAAATTTGGTGTTTGCAAAGAGAGTGTTTGCAAAAATTTGAGTAAAAAATAACGATATAGGACCTTTGAGAGAGTCTATTCTTGAAGGGTTGCCTGAAGACAAGGTTCCATCGGAGTGCTTGAGTGAGTACCCAATAAAAGCCAAACCATAGCTCTGCACCAAGCAAACCAAGACATGCCCATTTTCCATCTTCACCATTTCTTGTTATGTGGCTCAACCTGTAAACCCAGATGAAACATATACTCACAAATAATGAGATTGCAAAGGTCCTATAGATGAGCCTCCCTCTTCCCCTTCTTGTCTCAAATAATGGGGAGTATTCACCACTACCCATGACTATCAATTATATATGTCTATCTCTTGCAACTTGTTAATTTGTTGTGCTTTTAATTGTGGTGCATTGTTATTCATAGCCAATATATATATACAAACGCATTGCCGTTTGAAAGTTCAATAATTTTGTCCTTTTCTGGTTGGAGTTATTGTGCCTTGTTTTTCAAAGATTAAACTTGCTCTGGTGGCCATCAAAAAGTAGTCAAAGGTAAAGTGAGAAAAGGCTATGATGAATGCAATGACGATAACGGATAAAATTTGGTGTGACTAACTACTAATAGAGGTAGGATCCTTTGAAATTTGACATCTTATTTGATAGTGTTAGATCAAAAAAAATTAATGGTATCATATACTTACAAATAAAATTCGTTGATCTTTTTGGATCTAATGGCTCTTACATAAAGTGTCAAATTTTAAATTTGACACTGATATCAAAAAATACTGCCTCCTAATAATATATCATTTTCATAAAATAAATGTTTACAATATAAATCTAAAAATTTATTTCGACGGAGATTTTTTAATGCTTTCTATCAGGTCCTCACGTCCTGTGTTAAGCAATTCGAATTGAACTCGTGATGCTATAATCATATAACCTCTAATATCATGTTAATAATTATTTAAAATAAAAGCTTTAACGGTTAGATAATGTTCTTTTTAATATTTATATATTTATCTAATAATGCACAATTATATAATCAAAATAAATAAATAAAATTTGAAAGAATAGAGAGACTCAAATTCAAAATCAGATTAATCAGATCTGATACTTGTTAAAATCTATAAAAATAAATAAATATTTACATTCTTTTTAATTAACCTCAATCACAGAACAGACTCTGTGCGTATTTAACAAAAAAGTTTTTCTATTTGATGTTTAATAAGTGATATTATAAACTTAAACAGATTATTATGAAATCAGTTGAATTACTGAGTTATTAACGTCACTAATTTAACTAGTATATAGATTATTAATTTAATTATATTAATTAAATTTATATAAGAATATATAACAAATATAATAGTTAGAAGTATTAACAAATATATAATTATGACTTAATAATTATTACTGTATGTATTATTTATTAACAGGTTTCAGACCCAACAGATTGGGGGTCTAAATTATAATAACGTAAGTATGAAGGTGTTTAGTATAAAAACAATTAAGATAGACTTATACTAGCTAGAAGAAGGTAATGTGTATTTTATCCAATAAAAAAATAAAATAAAATTGTCAATAACTAGTATAAGAACACAGGTTAATAAAAAAATTCAGTAAGGAGTGAATTTTTTTTATATATTTTTAATATTCTATTATTTTTGTTTTTATTTCTTCTTAACAAGTGTGTTACCCTTATTGGCAAAATCATATGGTTAAACTCGTTGGTGCTGCGATTTCTATTCCCTTATATGAGATACCAACATTTAAACATTTAATCTCGTCTAAATTTTTGTATTAAAAAAAAAACTCTAAGATAAGGCTCTCACCTGAAAAAATAAGGTTGCCACTAATTGAAGAGTTCAATGTACTGAATATAATATGGTATTCTTGATTTGGAAGTCATTAGAGGATGCAAAGTCCATCAATTAGACAAACACAAATTGACTTTGCGTACAAGAACGTGATCCGAATTTGTCCACAATGACCGCTCAATTCATTTTCCCATTGTGATTTATGATTCATCATTTGATGTCATATGATTTTAAACTTGTTATTTAGATTTATTGTGCTTAAATAATTTATTATTTAACCCTCCGTGATTTTAAATTTTCACTCATACCCATTGTAGTTATAAAAATATATCGCTTAGACCCCTTGTGGTCTTATATATACATAAATTATTTTTTTTTAACTTTTATCTTATATCATTATTATATTATAAATTAAAATTAAAATTATGTACCAAAAAATATAAATTATTTAATTAAAATTAAATTAATAATAATATCAATTATATCCTTATAATTTTATACATATAATTTTTTTATTTCTCTCTTTTTTATTTTATATCCTCATCTAATGCATTTAAGGCAAATAAATAAAAATAAATTTTAAAAAAATTCACTTATTTTTATCACAAAAATAAACTCAATTCAATTCAAATATTAATTTATTTTATCTATAAAATTATCTAAAAAAAAGTAAAATCTTATTTTGATAATACATATTTAATTTATCTTAAATAATATTTTTAAATTTTTTAAATATATTTTTAAAAAGAAATAAAAAATTAAGATAATTTATAAATTAATTTCAAAATAAATAACTTGAAATATTTTTTGATTTAAAATTTAATTATATTTTATTAGATAAAATCATAATTATATAAAATAAGATTTAGAAAAAATAAAAAAATTTAAATTTATAAGATCACAAGGGGTCTAAGTGATATTTTTTTATAACTACAATAAATATAAGTGAAAATTTGAAACCATACAGTATTAAATGATAAATTATTTAAACACAATAGATCTAACTACGAAATTTATAACTACAAACGATCAAATAATAAATTATAAAACCAGAGAGGATGAAAATAAAAATTTTCCTTAATTATATTAGCCGAAAAGATTAGGACATGACACAACGCAAAAAATCCTCTATGAAATATAAAAAAGGTCAGATAGTAGAAATAAATAAACAAACAAAATTTTAAAATCGCATATAGAGATAGTGTACGACTTGCACATGGCAAATACTTATGCTTTTTGATCCTTTCGCCCCTCATTAATTAATTAATAATCAATTTGCCCCTCCTCCAAAACTATCCACCATCCTGCCCTCATTTAGTCGATTAAGGTGAAGTTTTAGTCGACTACATTGTCAAAATACAAAAAAAGTGAAGCCTGAAATTTAATCGACTAAAAAACCATCTTGATCGATTAAATTTTGGGGAGGTTTAATCGACTAAAAATGTTATTTAATCGATTAAATGTCTACAGATTAGTTTTTTAAAAAAAAAACCCCCATTTCGCGAAGGGGTTATTTTCAAACCCTAGTCGATTACAAGAGCTCCAAACCCCTAAAATATCACCTCATCCAGAATCGACCCAAACCCCTCCCCCTGGCCGTCCGATTGCACCATCAAATCGCTGCACCTTGTGAAACTAAGTGGGTAGGTAACGTTTTGGCACTTCCATTGTGTTTTATCTTTTGGTTATTATTTCTTCTTCTTTACATGATATTGCACCATCAAATCACTACATTTTTTAGTCGATTAAATCAGTACAGGTTGATCGATTAAATCATTGCTTTTGGCACCCCATTCTGTTTTCCTCGGATTTTTTTGACTTGGTTGCGATTCTACATTCATGGAATACGTTAGTGTGACTTGGGGAACACAATTTGTGATACAAAAAAACAATGTGGACGTTCTATTCCGATAACGTGCACGTATTGATTGCAAACGTTGGTTTAGGTTCCCCAAAACATGGTTAATTCATTTTACATACGTATTAGTCATTGTTCTGAGTTACTATGGACAATTGTGACATGTTGTGCTATGGTTTGAACCAAATTGATCAAGTTAGTGGAAAAGTACCATTCATGGCATTTGTTAAACATTCCATGTCATCGGTTAAAAATTTGGATTGAAAGCAACATAAAGTATCATAAAGAAACATAAAGCAACATAAAGTTTACAATACACAGTACCATAAAAGAAATACATTAACTAAACCATAAACACATGAACCGCCTCCCATGGTGCCTCCTAACATCAAGTTCATAACTGAATGCACAACATTGGTTCAACTCTGTCTAATCCTCATAGGACATGTACGTTTTTTATGACCAATTTGTTTGCAGGTGCTACATCTACTCTGACTACTTATGGGTTGAGACTCAACCCAATCCATCTCATTTTGTATCCTTGAAGACTTCGGTCTTCCTTGTGCACGTACCAAAGATGCATTTGGGATAATAGTTGGGCCATCTATTTGTGGAATCAACAACTCATTACCCATTGGATACCAATGTGCAGCATAGACCTTGTCAATTTGTGAAAATGAAAACACAGGATCGACATAGTCATAGTGGTTCAATTTTTCTACCTTGCACACCGCTAACACATGACTGCAAGGAAATCTTCTAGCTGTGAACCGTCCACATTGACATTTGCGATTGAGCAAGTCCACCCTCATTATGTCGCCGGCGTCATGCGTAGATTAATTATAGGCATCCTCAACTTCAAACATCTGCAAGTCTCTATCAAAAACACGCACATGGAGACTCATCGTTAACTGATCATTCTTTTGTATATAATCCTCAACCTTTTTTGCAATTCTCCAGCCTTTTGCCATTGCTTTTTGGATCTTTTTAGTCGATTAAACCTCCCCAAAATTTAACCGATCAAGATGGTTTTTTAGTCGATTAAATTTCGGGCTTCACTTTTTCTGTATTTTGACAAAGTAGTCGACTAAAACTTCACCTTAATCGACTAAAGGGGGGCAGAATGGTGGATAGTTCTGGGGGAGGGGCAAATTGGTTATTAATTAATTAATGAGGGGCAAAAGGGTCAAAAAGCCCAAATACTTATGTGCCAAATGAGAGACATTTGCACTTAAGGAGAATGCACATTCTCGTTACTATGAGATTGGTGTATGATTTGTTGCAGCATACTATGTGACAAGGTTTGATGCAAGGACACGCTCTGGGAAAAAAATGTGTGTCGAATATGTGTTAGACACTAGGGTTAGCAAAATCGAGTGGGTTGGCTCGTAACCTGCCAAAAATGAGCCGGGTTGGGTTGGCAAAAATGAGCTGCCAACCCGACCCGAGCCAGCTCGTGAAAAAACGAGCCAACCCGCGGGGTCAAACGAGGCAGCTCGCGGGTTGAGATTTTTTTTTATACAAAAATACAAAATATAGTATACAAAATTGGACAAAATCCACACGTGTTGTCATCATTTTTCTTTCTTATCTAAACTTAAGTCCCTAATCTTCTCCTATTTTTATATTGTTAGGTTGTGTTGCCTCTGTTTGGTTCAAATATTTTACCCACTTAGTAGCAAGTGGTTCTGATTGTTTCTTGATGTTGATGCAAATTTGTTGTGAAAAAAATTCGAAACTAAAATATTTTGCTTTTAATTCTCATTTTGTAACCCTTTATTTAAGTTGATGGAAATCACATAGTTGGTGCATTAATACTACAGGGTAATTTAAATAGGCTGAAAATGAGCCAACCCGCGAGCAATTTTCGAGCCAACTCGCGAGCTATATTTTCAAGGCAACCCACGTGCCATTTATTTGAGCCAACCCTAACCCGACTTGGGTCGGGTTGGGTTGGGTTTTTTGGCTCGTTTTTTTTTCGAGCCAACTCCAACTATAACACTTCGCATTTCTAAAACCTATATTACTATATTAAATGTGGATTAAAGGTTAGGATTAGCGAAAATCCTGAAATTAATGTGAAAATACAAAAGAAGGGTAAAACGATAAATAGCCAAACACGTAACCCTAGGAAGGTAAAATTGAGTAGGAGGTCTCAAATGAGAAAACTAACCCTAGAAATGGATTCAGAACGAAAAATTGAGTGGTTAGGCAAGTTTCTGGAAATTTGGTGAATAGTGTTTTTACCGGGTAAAAATATCGCGGTACAGTTGCACCGTAAAGCGTGTCGAATGAATTTTGAGCTCTAGATTTGGATATGAGTTATAAATGGTACATAAGACTAGGAAATATGATTTCTGGTGAAAATTGATGGAAATTAGTGTGTTTGGGGAACCATGCCCATAGCGCGCATAACAGCTTAAAACTACGAATTCTCCGAACGATCAGAAAACTACGGATTCATCTAATCAAGGGAAATTAAAGGACAATGGTTAATGTTAAAAATTAGAGTTTCTAAATAGTTTATGAAATTACGGACATTTAGTGGAATAGGCGAGAGATTGAAATTAATTTGAAATCGAGTGAGGTGGTGGTGGGGCCCACCCTCACTTAAGTGGACTTGCCACTTGGACAACACAAAATAAAAACCACATTCTCTCTCCTTACTCACCCTTGAACCCGCGGCCACCATAGGAGGAGAGGGGAAGCTTTTCTTCAATTCTCCAAAACACATCCAAATCTCACTCAAATCCAAAAATGTTGAACATGAAAGTTGCTCCAAATTAGCTTGTGATCATCTTTCCTTCCTTGAGTGAGCCACGAAATTGAGTGATAGAGGAGATCATCTCCCTCCTTTGGGCGGCATTTTTGGGGGTGGTTTGGTGGTGGTTTTGGACCGTTCAAAGGTTGAAACTCACTCTTGGGTTGCCTAGGAGTTGATTGGTGGTAAGCATTCACATCCATTTGTAGTTTTGAATTTGATTGAGTTTGGTGACCTAAGAGTGGTTTGTATAAATTGATGTAGTTAAAAAGCTCAAATTGAAATTGTGTATTAGACAAATGTGGCTTAGAATGATGTTTTAGAGTGATTGTTGTCAAAAAATTTATTGATGATTTCATTGGTAACTTAACCAATTTTTTTAGTGTTGATGATCCAACACTTTGTGAAATATAATTGTGTGGTGATTGTGTAATTGTGTTGTGGAATAATTGTATGAGTTAAATATAGAATTATAAGGTGTGGGAGATTGTGAAATTGGATTGAATACCCTTGGTTAGGGGACTTGATGAATTCGGCCATTTGAGGGTATTTGAGGTTGGATGATGCAAAAATATTATGTAATTGATGTGTTGTGATAACCTTGGAATGCTATTGGAAAATTAAAATTAAATTAAGAAAAATAAATTGTAAATTTTGCCTAATATGACCAAACCTAGCTTGTGGGGAGGGTGAGATTTTGGTGCTTGTAATTTTGATAAATTACACCGTGTGTTGATGATCCTTGTGTGATCGTTATAGGTTGCCTCCTACGGAATTGAACTCGGAGCTTTGAGCTTGGTGTGTTGCCTTTGGTCCTTGACCAAAGGGATTTTGGTAAGTGATTATGACTTGATGCATGAATTCCTTTATAATCATGTATATGCATTGGTGAATGGAAATTGAATTGAGATTGTCCTATGTGTAGGCATTTCTATTTGTACCAAGCTCGGGAACGTATTGAATTGGAGCTGTAAGAAGGAGATTATTTAGGTAATCCCTTTGTACTAAGGCTTGATCCCCGTGTGTGCTCCACCATGCCCGTTGAGGGTAGTGGTTGGAGGTGTATGTTGGTAATGTAGTATAACATGTTCATGCATTGTTATATGTTTAGTGGTACATAGGATGTACCGAGTCTCTGGCCAGTAGACAGTTTGCCTTCAGACGTTACGAACTTCCACTAGATAAGTCTCCATGAGGGAGTTCCAGTTGACATGGGTCGTGGTGTGTCATCCGTAGAGGAGCACACTAGGAAGTCTCAGGTGTATATGGATGGAGGGTGCCTCGGTTGATGTTCTGGGAACACTTTCTTGGTTTGGAACCCGTAGGCTATATGCTGAGGCCAATAAGCCGAATTGCGTGGTATTGGCATCGACCATTTCAGCTTCATCATATTTTATTCCCTATGCTTCCCTACTTCACTAAATCCCTTGCTTTATCCCGTTTTAAATGTTGTATTATATTATTGATATGCATCGAAGTGAGCCATTGGGCGGAGTAATCTTCAGAACCTCTGGGTTACTGAGATATATTCGTATATCTCATCCCGTTTTGGGAACTTTATTTCAGGTAGTGGCAATAGTGTTGGAGCGGCGGGCAAGAAGCGCGTAGGTTGAGCAGGAGAGCTTATACTCATTTTGCATTTTGTGGCCATTTGGCCTAGGCTAGACTTATGACATGAACATTATGTTGAGCTATGACTATTCATATTGTTATTTTGTTCATGTCACTTTTTTGGCTAAGTCTAGTTATGATTTATCATGTTTCATTTGAGATTTATGGTGTTGTAATTAAAGTTGTAAATTTGTAATATGTCATTGGAGAAGATGTAATTTGTATTATGGAGACTTTGTGTAATATTGAAGCATGTATATAATGAAAGGGAAATAGGCCTATTCTAAAGTATGATTTATGTTTTATGTCAAAAAGAATGCATGCAAAGGAATTAATGTGATTGAAATGGTTTAAAATTTGATAAAGTAAATGGATGAATTGTAAAGTAAGCTTTTGATCTAAATTGTGAAGGATTGTAAGTGCACCAAGGAATTGTTGGTCCTTGAGTGCCACCCATGTCTATTAGGTACCATTTGAGGATAGTTATGCATTTTTACAAAAGTGGGATAGGTTGAAAAAACAAAGGAAACTCTGGCGAAATTTATAGAAATTGGCAGAATTTGGGTGAACTTTGGGATAGCATATCTCCCTCCACAAAAGTCCAATAAGGGTGACCCACACACCATTATAAGTCTTGAGATATCAAATACTTTGTATCAAAATTTAAGGTCAATAGGAGTTGTACACAGCCCTGTAGAAGCCAGAGAGCACGAACTGCTTAAAACGCCCCTGCACATGGGGCTGTCTCTGGCAGTTTATGGAAAATTTATTCCCACTTCATTTCATTGTCAAATTAGGTGTATGATATGTCAAATTGAAGCTTGAGGTGTCTAGTTTGCTGTGTAAATATTTGAGAGCAATTGGTGAAGTGAATTTTCTAGAATCGTTGAGAGAGTGAGGGATGCTTGGAGCCCTGTTTGAGGTTGGTTGGCAGATTTGCTTGTCCAGATTCAAACGGTGATATCCGGAACAAACGAGAACTTTATGACTCGTGTGATAGCTTGTTAGAAAGATGATTAAGTCTAGAATAACATATTAAGAGATGAGAGGTTCTCGGCATGCGAGTTTTCTATAATGTCCAGAATACCGAACTATGTTCGGATAGGTAGAAAACGTAAAAGAGAGATTTAAGCTAAGTGGGTTTATGAGAACCCTTTAGTGACTTGAGATGAGTGTTATATGATATTCAGGCAGTTTATATTATTATTTCGCAAAGAGTTATCAGTTATAGTCACAACTTTTATTTATTACGCTTTATTATTGTTTTAAATGCTCGCGTAATAAAAAGGAAAAAGTTTACTCGCATTTTTATAAATAAATTGTTGTGATTGTAACTGCGCCTAATATCATAATCAATGTTATCAATATCGGTATGTAACGACTGTTACACTAACCCGGCTCATTTTTTCGGGTTGAATGCGGGTTGGGACGGGGCGGGCCGGGTTGACCCGTTTTGCCAACCCTATTAGACACCGACACATTTTGATATGCGTTTGACACACGGTCAATACTCTGACATGCTTTAGACACAGAGTTAATGTTTTTCGACATGTTTTTGTAATCCAAATTTTATTTTATTTTTATCTTTTTAACTAAACATGAAAAATTAATTTATAAATCAAATATTTTCTGTGATAAAATTTGACTTGAAAAATTAATAAAAAATGAAAAAAAAATTCTTTATATTTATATTATGAGATTTGAATATTAATTGATTATATGACTTATAATGAGCTGATATGTGTATTAAATGTAAATTATATTATATATATTAAAAATATTATTTAATATCAAAACGTGTCCTAACATGTCAAAATTTAATATTTTTTAAGATTCACTTGTAAGCGTATCGTGTCCCGTATAGATGTTGGTGTCAAAAATATATGACAAGTGTGCATTCGCCTATACACAAATTACACACGTCCCTATGCAGGACTTGATATCTCCAGAAGTTGAATCAATCCGTTAAATTTTTTCCATTTTACATTAAATGAATCAAAAGGTAAATAATAATTAATAGAACAAATTATATTTAGATTATGAAAATAGAATTATAAAATATTAAATGAACGATTGAGATATGAGCACAGGCGAAGGTTAGCCAATGCATTTCTGAGCAGGGATCGTGGAATAGGGAATGACTTCTGTTATGGCTCCCTGACCATATAATAGCCAAAATCTTGAATGTCCTTCCTTCTTCTCGGGTAAGTGGGTCGGATAGAATTTACTGGACTTGTTCGCAGGATAATTGTTTTCGGTGAAACCAACATAAGACATTCTTACTAATACCAAATGGTGGTAGCTCAGTTGGTGCATGGGAGCTAAGCAGGTGGGGATGAGAGCATGTGTTCGAATCTCTCCAGTACCATCTTTGGGAGGGGTTTAAAGCCTTAATCCTGGATTCGCCCAGAATCGGATTAGTTGCGAAGCAAATGAACCGATTGGAATATTTCCAAAAAAATAATAATGGAGTGCATTCCCAAGCCAAAAATTAGAAAGCATATTGGAATTGGCCGAATTAAACAAAATAGTCTTTGGCTACCTTGTATCATAGCTCAAACACCCACCAATCCTTAACACATATAGCCTTATGCCTTAAGATAACAAAACAAGATACATTTAGTGGGGAGCACTTTAATTAGTTTATAGCTAGAAAGACAAACAAGTAATTGTGAGAAGATGTTGGATGCAGAGGTTAAGGACACCAAGCAATCTGCTTGTGCCTCTTCTTGATTGCTTCTAAACTTCAGAAGATGCATTTCTTCAAGTTCACCAGCAGAAAAGGAACCAATCCACAACCCCAAGAAGCAATTTGGAGGATGGAAGGCCATGCTTTATATTTTAGGTCTATTTCTATTTTCTAAGTAGACTTTTATTCTCCATAAAATCATGTGATTATTTCACAAACAAAGCTGAATTACCAATACTTTTTCTTTTTCTTTTTTTGGGTTGGGGTGTTTGGTTCAGGAGAAATTTTTTTTACTACAGAAATGTAAATACAAGGGAAAACGTAGGAAAGTAAGTTTGGTAGGAAAGTTTAAAAAAATTTGTTTGGTACTGCAAAATATTACTAAGAAAATTGGGTTAAATATGCTGAGTGTATGTTTGGTTGAAAATATAAATTTAATAGGAAAATGGATTGAAATTACAAAAATAACCTTTTTATAAAATTTTCAACCATTACATTACAGCATATATTTTCGAGTAAGTCTTCAAAATGTGCATTAACGTCTCCGTTAAGTTGTCTTGAGACTCTCTCTGTCCTCTCTCCAGGCGGCAACCTCCAGCACCGCACGGTGAGTGAGCTTGTGGAGTGATTTGTCAGTCAACAGCCACAACGAAGCTTGCAAATTACGGCGCTGGTCTGCATTGGAGCGGTGCTTGCAAGCTTAGGGTTTGTACTGGAGTTAGGTTTTCGTGACAGAGAGTGTATAATCTCTCTTCGTATCCTTCGGGTTATTTATTTTTCTCATCAGCACATGGTTTTATATGGCTATGGAGTTAACTTCGCTGTCAACATTCTTTTTTTATTCTTAGATTTCATGCTTCTATTCCGTGGGTTTTTTTTTAAACAAGCTTTTGAGGTCTATGTCTTGATTATGCACTGTTGTTGTAGGCTTGTCCCATACCATTGGCTGGAGCTTAAGTATACACAGAGGAGGGGAGAGCAAACAGCATTGCAGCTGGACGAGGAAGTACATGGTGATAATTTTTACATATTCAGTTGAATATCTAACTATTATTTTTTCATTAAGTTGTGTGAAATTGGTTTGAAATTGTTAGTCCGCAAGCTTTGAAAGGTGTTTGTTACTGGCATTGGTTGAATGCAGAAAGCATTTAGCACACCACCTTCAACCAAATTCATCACATGTTTAAGTCAAAACTCGATGAATAAAGGCCTGAGAAAAACTTGTTACTTCTGAATACATTGGAACAATAAAACTCATGAATTCCATTACCAACCATTTTGTTTGCTTGTTAACACTAAAATGGATTGCTCACTTTGACCACTCAAACTTATTCGATTTATTAGCCTTCCCTTCATAGTGAAACAACACAATGTTGAAGTTGTCAGAGAAGTGTAATGTTAAGTACAAGAGCCATATAAAGACCAAACCATGCTAATATCTCATAATTCGATGCAGGGAAGAAACAGAAATGACCTTTTTGTTTGCAGCAACTCCTTTTTTTCTCTGATCATAGCCAACAGTAATCAGTTACAAGATACTTCTTTTTAATGTATTCAGTAACCTCCACTAAAACAAATGTAAGTCACTTTCTCAATAATAGGTTTAATACTTTGGTAAACACTTACCCACTTAAATTAATTTGCTTTATGGTGAAAATGATTCTTTTTTTTTTTATTTAGTATATACCCATTTTTCCATTAAGGTGCAGTTAATATGGCCACCTGTTGGGGCAGACCACATAATCAACGAATGTAGAACCCGAACCCTTGACATCACATTCTCCACCTGACACCTTTCAGCCCCTCGATGATTTGTAGGAACCAAAATGTGCATCATAATGAACATAGAGATTCAGAGCAGTATGCTAAGATTGGAAATGATATGCAAGTAGTTTATTGACAAAAACCATTGTCTGGGCAGATATGTATATATTCCAGGTGGTTAAGAAATTAAACTTTGTACAAAAGTCTGAGTAATTACATTGAAATAACCTATGAACCAAATGGAGTTTAACAATGAAGGAAATCAGGAGACCGTTAGTTGCAGTAATAATTTGACATATTCTTTTGTAAAATGAGTTGTATAATGTGAAGTGAAAACCTTAATTCATTCTTTCTCTGTTTCAGTAAACACACGACAATACAAAACTAGGAGAGACTCTTGTGGAAATTGTTGACACTTGTTTGAAGGAACTATGGGTGGATGTGGGTCTGGAACAGGTGGCTGTGATAGCATGATCTCCAGGCATTCTTCGTCGTTATCCCCATCGAGGGTGAAGACGTGCTACTGTGGAGTTCCGGATGCATTGCATATGTCCCAGACGCCAAGGAATCATGTAACGCCCGACCGCTTCAAGAATCAATGGCTATCCCCACATACTAACAAGAGACTTTTCAGTGTACTTTTTCCTCACTCGTACACTTCCCGGGAAAACTTCTCAGGAGGTCACCCATCACAGAATTGCTCCAAGTCAAGCACGCTTAACTATGGAGTTCTTCCGTTCCGAGCTACCAAAAAGAAGATGCATCTTGTTAGTATAGGTAGTACCAATTAATTCTTATAAGCTATCCCAAACTGTGTAGTCTCATACCTGCACAGTCTTTGGAATCCCTCTATTTCGGGTGTCGATTCGATTCATTCATGCATGTAACCCCCGCTAGAAGCCTGTCAGGAGCCGCTCCTTGTCCGTGCCTCTTTGCACCGGCGATCACTCCCCGCCCTCGTCAGCGCTCGGGATGTTACATGCCAACCAGCTTCCGCCTGGTTCGTCCTCGAACCACACCGTACTGGAAGAGAGGTCATGCTCTGATACCACTTGTAACACCCGGTCGCTTCAAGAATCAATGACTATCCCTACATACTAACACGAGACTTTTCAGTGTGCTTTTTTCTCACTCGCACACTTCCCGGGAAAACTTCTCAGGAGGTCACCCATCCCAGAATTGCTCCAAGTCAAGCACGCTTAACTATGGAGTTCTTCCGTTCTGGGCTACTGAAAAGAAGATGCATCTTGTTAGTATAGGTAGTACCAATTAATTCTTATAAGTTATCCCAAACTGTGCAGTCTTATACCTGCACAGTCTTTGGAATCCCTCTCTTTCGGGTGTCGATTCGATTCATTTATACATGTAACCCCCATTGGAAGCCTATCAGGAGCCGCTCCTTGTCTGTGCCTCTTTGCACCGGCGATCACTCCCCGTCCTCGTCAGCGCTCTGGATGTTACAAATCCAGGAAGACAATTTTTTGGATGTCGTAACTTCCAAACCATGGAGGACTGCCATTTCTTTGAATGGTTTGAGGAATCGGCTTGCCGTAATTGTATCAAGAACGAGAAGCTTGTCAAATTATTATCCATTTCGCAAATGATAATTGTTATAACATTTGGGATTATCATCACGATTGTTATAATATATTATTGACTTCTTATGTAGTGGTATGCCACTTATTTTGCTATAGGGCAGATGTAATCCTTAGGTTTCTGTACTTGTAAACTTGTTTAGGCTGTTGGACTGTAAGTCTTTGATGTAATATTTCGTATTATCAAAGGTATTATTTCCATTTCTGTGACAATTGATCTGATAGAGTCCATGTATGGTAAGACAAAAGATGTATCTTTCCTATTAGCCTTTTATGCTCACAGATCATTTGGTATAGTAAGAGAAAGATGTCATTACCTTTTATCATTGTTCACAAATGTCATGACAATCTAAAATTAATACTGTTATCTTTCCCACTCCCACCGTGAGAATGTATACTAAATTTCATGACACTACAGATAACCTTGAGAATGTATATTTTGTTGCTGTGAAGTTATGACACTGAGAGATGAAATTAAGAGAGTCAATGAAGAAACAACAGCCTTATAAGATAAATTAGATGTACACAGTTTGACAAGAGTCTAGTGTTACACACTACCAATGCCCCATATATTTTCATGTAATGGTTATTAGTTTGACAGAGTAAAAAGCCAATTAGATGTAATGGAAGAGAATTTATTTGCTTCAGTTGTATACTTCCTCAGTTGTCTTTAGGAGGATTAAAGTCTTATTGGGAGATAGATACCTTCTATTCTCACCCACTCTTATATATATAGATTTCCAATCCAATTTTGTACCATGATGATACCAATGGAAATTTTACATATTAAGCAAAACCTCTCCTTGGTTCCTTTAGGGTTAGAACAAACAATTGAATGAAAGAGTGAAGCTATGCATGGAGGTTTGTTTGTGGACTCTATAGAAGAGAGTGAGCACTTGGCTCTTTCCTAGCATGATCCTTTGATGCTAAAAGCTATATGCTCACTCTCTATCTGTCACCACCTCCTTTCATATGTCGATCTCTTTGCTTTTAACATACTTGAAAGCTTTATATTAATTGTTTAATTGATTCATTTTGCTTATTAACTACTAATCAAGCTACATGGCCATGTGTATCAGAGTGCAAGTCATGAAACTTTAATGCAATAACTAAAAATGTTGTTTCATTATATACAAATACTGAAGAATGACAACAGAAAACGCAGTTTTAATGTGCCCTTAATAAAATGAGATTCAACAATGTTTATGCTCCAAATTCATGTACAGTGTGAAGTAATGGGAACCATTTATCCATGACAGCCTTAATACAATCAAATAGTTCATAACAGTAGAAAAGTTCCAATGATAACAATATTACATGGACAGCAAACCTAATGTTCTAAATCTGAAACAATTTTATTGGCCATTATTCAATCTGACTCGGAGTTACAAAATTTTATGTCTTATAATGACAGATCAATTACAATATATATTACATGAGAAGCCCACCATTCAGGTAAACTTCAAATATCAAGGGATGAACCAACATGATGATACTGTCCTCACACCCTTTCTTCACTTTATCACTGTCGATACATTAAGATATAGCAAGTGACTGATCTGCATATGCAACTTCCCTAGCAACTGATTCGAAGATACACATGCTTTCAAGCTCATGTCCTTGCTGATTTTGCCGAGCAGTGTGAATATTCATAAAGTGCCTGCCAAATTGACAAGCAAAGTTATAAAACTTTTGACATATTAAGCTCCTACAATGATTGCAACTGATCCAACATAAATGCATACCCAAAATTTAAGATACAATTGTCCATGTAAATCTATCCTTTGATGAGTGCTTTGTGAATATTCATATAACTCACACGATTGAACGACAGCACACATATGTATTAAGTATTGAAAGAATGATTTAAACAAATTAAGCCTACCCGGTTATGTCCAATGCCACATGATACATAGCCACAATCTTACAGTGTCAAAGCATACCTGTATCTGCTGTAGAAGAATCATATAGCATAATTTGTATGGAAATTGGCCTATCTTATGTCAACTAGCCACAATTGAAAACAGAATTGTAACTGATAATGGAAGTATAATGACATTCATAATGTGACCAGTTTAACATGTCCAAAATGCAGCCACATAGGAGACAATACAACACCAAAATACACACAAAAAATATCAAAAGCTTTATATTCATGTTTCCCTGATGATTCTATAGTTGCTTTTAGTCTAAAACATTAACTATGTCCTATTTACATAATCCAAAAAATCATAACAGTCACACCAAAAAGTGGCAGTAGCATAGCAACCATTCACCTACATACACTTCAAAAAATATTTACTTGTCATAATCACTGAAAATTAGCCAACAACCCAGCCAATAGGCACTTTCTCGCCTCCTCTTTGCATTGCATGAATATATCAATCATGTTACTATCCCTACCTAATTGCACAACTATATGAACCCTCTGAGGCACAGTTAGTTCATCAAATTTTTCGAGCTTATCCATAATTGACATGCGCTTGTTGCTTCTGTCAGCTTGATGTTGAAAGGAGGACACCAATTTGTCAATGTTGTCAATAGATTTTCGATATGTGTGAGTTAGATCTTTCATGACATCAACAACTTCAACTATGAAAGGATTTTCACTCCTAAGCCTTTTTTTGCCATTTCTCGCAGTAACAGTAGATATAGAAGAGGGGGCACAGCCTCTTCGGCTGGGTTGTCAGGCATGGGAGGATCATCTAGAGGATTAGGTATATAGTTGCCCGTGAGGTCTAGGTATTCATCGTAAGGGGTCCCACTGTCTTCATATAAGGCAGTATCTCGTTCCATTTCATGGACAGCTTCTTCTGTGCCCTCAGCATTTAGTCCTGTAGCTACATCCTTACCAAAGATAGATCCCAAAACATCATAATGTGGGAATGGCTTGTTGAAAAGTCCTTTAGCATTGGGTTGTGTCTACACAAATTATCAACATGCATGAATCAGTATTTGTTAGTGTGAATGAAATCAACATGCAAAGTATACAAGAATGACTAATACTGGATTTGTTTTTACCTTAACTCATTCATTGAATATTTCCCTCTCAACATCTATCATTTTCATGGCATCATTCCAACCGTCCCACCATTTCAGCGATTGCATTATAATGTTTCTTCAACAATTTAACCATTGATACTATGTGAGGACTAGCTCGCAAAGAACATCTTGGTATCTTGCGATGCATCATCTTCTCTAAAGCACTGGAAAAATCGGGCCTAAACTCATTATCTCCTTTCCAACATACTTCTATTTCAGTAAGGCAATCTACGAGGACTTTATCCTCTTCTGCAGTCCATGTATGATTAGATCGTTTAGTTGACTGCTAACTGTCTTCAGCCATGATGTCTGACATGTGGAATTTCTATATCTGCTAAAATCTAAAAACAATGATGAAACATATTGGTGAATATAATGCAATAACTAAAGCAAGTTATGATGACATGGAAGATATTGGAATTTTCTGTGACAGATCATGGCAAAAAACATTTGAACATGTGACAGTACGATAAAGTTAAATACGCAGTCTAGTACATAACATTACAAGATAAACAGAACTTCCTTTCAAGTATTTTGATGTCCACATATGACACTGAATAAACATACACCATTACGGAAAACTAAACATTATAACGAATTCGAAATCAGTTGCGACTCCTCCATGTGTTAAACATGTGATTCGCCATTTGGTCCCTCAAAAGAGTCCATGCATTAGAAGACTCTACGTGAGTAATCAAATCATTTCCTCCCATATCATCTTCAGCTTGCTGCATTTGATCAACTTCTTGATCGTCTGGAGGATCCACAGTCATTTCTCTTCGTATATGATTATGAAGCAAGCAATATGCGATAATAATTCTGCATTGAGTTTTAACCGGATAGAATGACTTTGATCTCACAATTGCCCAATGACCTTTCAGCATTCCAAAGCACCGTTCTATCACATTCTTTGCAAAAGAGTGCTTCATATTAAAGAATTCTTGCGGGGTTCTTGGATGTGCCCCATGTCTCCATTCACTCAGATGATATCTTTGTCCCTTGTACGGTGTAAGGAAACCTTCTCCATTCTTGTAACCAGCATCACACAAGTAATAGTAACCTGAAACAGAAATAAGTAACAAAAAATATTCAGAATAGGAAATAATAGTACATAAAAAAACTTAAATTAAACTACGAAATTTTACAAATTTTTGTAATTACCTTTCGGGACCCTTAAACCATTCGGACGAGATATGGCATCTCTGAGTACCCTTGAGTCCGTAGCCGAACCCTCCCATCTAGGCAAAACATAAATAAACTGACCATCTTGAGAACAAACCCCCAACACATTGGTTTCTATCTCACCCTTCCTAGTGCGGTATCTAGCCTTGTCGGCTTGCAAGGGGTTGATCTTGATGTGTGTCCCATCTAGTGCTCCCAAATAATTCTAATAATTCACCAGCTAAAAAATTAGTAACCAAACCACAAATACATGCACATCAACTTATCCAAGTTTAAATGTAAAAATACGTAATACAATATCTGACCTTGAACCACTTACACTTGTCATCAGTCGAGTTCTCTAGAACTGGTTCAGGTCGTTTAAATAAAACAGTATGACATCGTAAGATTGCTAGCAACACTTTGGAGAACTGTCTACTTATTGTTTCACCAGATCGCATGAACTGTCTTTTTATTATCCTATTCTTCACATCGTGGGTCAAAATATGAAGAAATATTGAGGCCATCTCTTCCACACCCATATTCCTAGTTGGCTCCAGCCCCCCAAGAGTTTTCACCAACTCACACAATTTATAGAAAGACCTTCTATCCATCCTTGTATTCTCGATACAAACTTTGTCACTTAGATGAACTATTCTATGGAAATTGATTTCCCTAACCCTAGCCCTCCTAAAGAAATCCCAAGATACTGTCCTCCTTTTATTTCTCCTGTTTTCGTTATGGCGTAATAACAAAACACAAATACCGAATAACAACAAAATCAATTGTTGCATACACTGCAGATGAGCAATGAGTACAACAACGACACTAACCTTCATTCCATTGTTCATTGCCACAATCTAACACGCAAAATAACAAAAAAATTCAGATGTCAACTATAACATAAAGTGTTGATACTTAACAGTTGGTGTAGAATATATGATTATAACCCTAAACCAAAGGAATTGTTATAAGAATTGAAAGTGTGTGTTGAAGAACCTAATACATAGAAGAAGCATTAATTTGGCATTCCCTATCAATGGTCAACAATGTGATGCTCTTCACCCGTGAAATTGATAAATTAAAGTGAACATAAGATATTGGAATCATCCTGGTCAGTATAGAAAATGACCATTGTATACTCACTCTCTCATAATGCCATGCTCAGGAAACAAAGGAAATTGCAGCTAAACACTTCATATATTTCTGTAATGTGGAGATATAATGTTACAGGGGTAAAAATACAACTTTACATAGGTTTGGTACAAGGGAATAAACAATTATTGTTACTAGTTCATGGATGAGATTTTCAATGCAATCCTATAACTCAAACACATTGACTGAGTTTGTCAGATGTATATTTTTAACTCCATACCAAATGTGTTTGGTACTTCGTGATGTACATGGTTTGTGGATAACAATTACAATGTATATGTATACCCATCTTTTAGGTTACCCACATGTATAATTTTTCTGCCAATTGAACATAAGTGAAAAGACATATGTCACTCATGAAAGGTTTTGTTGTGTATCTTGTCAAAAATGTAATAATGAAGAAAGTAGGTTTTTGGGAGGAGTTTGACAAATTAATATATCTTTAGATACATAACTTATTAAATTGTGATTGAGGAACTCGAACCTGATGAAACATCCCTGTAATTTATAACCCTAAAAGCATACCTACTCACCTTGTTGGGAATGAATTAAATCATTACACTAGTCAATTACTGTTGGTGAGTCAATAACTTTAAAAAGTACCATTGACTTTGTAGTTAATGCATGCATATACCTTTTGTTCCATACATCTGGCCTGAATAGATTTTGTTGCTGATTTTCATGTTTAAACCTTCCCATAGCCAAATGGATCACATAATATTTCACCACAATTTAAGATCAAACTTGGAAATGATTGAAAATGCTTTTTTTACTAAGATTAAACTTCAAACCCACTGGGACTTAACACTGCATTAAGCTATATTACGATGTTGTTAGAAGTTGCTTAAAAAAATTCATGCTTAATAAAATTCCTATCACTTAGTTCACGTGCTTTCAACAAAGCCTTCCTGGGAGTACATCATGACTACACCTACACCATACATAAGGCCTACATGCAGGCACAAAACAGAGAACAAAATGGGTCCAATGTTGACCAATGACGGTTACAAATAGTTGCTTAATAAAACCAAACACCATTATCCACCACATTCCCAAGGAATAACTGTGTCCGGAAGGAGGTCAAAACTTTGTCAAGTTACTTTTGATTTTGTTTGTGTTACTATGTTCTTTTAAAAATCCCTTTTGGATCACATTGTGCTGTCATCTGGTCCCTCAGAGATCTTGGACCACTCGCATAAATAATTACAAAGCAGCACATAATTTCATTAATATTGTTACTTTCCTAATCACATGCACAACCACATCCATACAATGGTGTCTAGCCACTGTTCAAAATAGTGTTTGCAATAATGAACAAGTACATATACAGAAAGGATGAGTCGAACAGCTGTGTATAGACTTACCGAAAAAGTGTGACCAAGACTGGCCAAAACAACAGGACCCTTAATATCTCACCCTTGGTTGTACCGCACCAAATCAGCAGGTCTTGAAACCACCAACTTCTCCGACGCGGTAGATCCTGTTCACGGGAGTCTGTTACCGACCAGCTACGCCAATGGAACGTGCTTCCAAATACAGGGTCACGTGTCAGTTAACATATCTCCAAGGGCCATTTTTTCACTCATTTTCTTGAAAATGTCAAAATATACACAAATTGGAGACAAAAGTTTATTCAAAACCGAGTTTGATTACCGTTACCTGACCTCCCATCATAACCATCTAGGTTTCTTCAGTCATTCTTCGGTTTGGGTTTCAGAACAGCACCGAATCGAATATGATATTTGGCAGAGATGTAATCAAGGTTTGGGGTCGTCCTAGGATACTCTGCTCACATGTGGTTAAGAAGAGGGGTATTTTTGTCACCGTTTTCATCCATTTTTTCCATTTCTCCGGTTTTCACAGAAATACCACGTTGGAAGTTGCATTCGTTAACAGTATATTTGTACATTTTTTACACGCATTTGTAATTAGATAGGCAAGTGTGTTTGATGGATAAAAGTCATGAAATCTTTCTTCCAAATGGGGAGAATAGAGAATGCCATATGCACTTCGCTGGGAAAATTTAGAGAACTCACGTAACAAACACCCCCTAAATGTCCTTTCTTCTTCTCGGGTAAATGGGTCAGATAGAATTGTGGGCTTGTTCACAGGATAACTGTTTTCGGTGAAACCAGCATAAGACATTCTTACCAATACCAATAATGGAGTGCATTCCTAAGCCAGAAATTAGAAAGCGTGTTGGAATTGGCCGAATTAGACAAAATAATCTTTGTTTACCTTGTATCATAGCTCAAACACCTCCAACACTTAACACATATAGCCTTATGCCTTAAGATAACAAAACAAGATACATTTAGTGGGGAGCACTTTAATTAGTATATAGCTAGAAAGACAAACAAGTAATTGTGAGAAGATGTTGGATGTAGAGGTTAAGGAGACCAAGCAATCTGCTTATGCCTCTTCTTGGTCGCTTCTAAACTTCAAAAGATGCATTTCTTCAAGTTCACCAGCAGAAAAGGAACCAATCCACAACCCCAAGAAGCAATTTGGAGGATGGAAGGCCATGCTTTATATTTTAGGTCTATTTCTATTTTCTAAGTAGACTTTTATTCTCCATAAAATCATGTGATTATTTCACAAACAAAGCTAAATTACCAATGCTTTTTCTTTTTATTTTTTTGGGTTGGGGTTAGTATTGCATGGAATGAAACGTTTGAGAGGTTGGCAGTGTTTGGGTTGTTTGCTAACTTTACGGTGTATATGAACATGGTAGTTAAAATCTCAATTTATTACTACGATTTTATGTTTTTACAAAAAAAAAAATTCATCAAAATGATTTTACTATATTCCAAACAATTTTACGTTTTTATAATTTTTAATGATTTTTTTACATTATAATTTTACGTTTTACGATTTTTTAACCTCTTTTTATTTTACGTAAAATCTCGATTTTAACTACTTTTGTATATGACAAGAGAGCTTCACTTGGACCAAGTGTCTGCTTCTAACATTCTCAACATATGGTTTTGTATAACAAACTTCGCCCCTCTAGTTGGGTGAATATGATATAAGGGTTTTATGTTTGTTATGTTACATGATATAACATAACTTTCCTACACACACAATTGAGAAGAGATAGGAGAGAAAAGAAAGGATAGAGAAAAATCATGGGATGTGACCCACATAAAATTGTGTGTGTAAGAAAGTTATGTTACATCATATAACATAACAAACATAAAACCCATGATATAATATAATGTTTTTCACTTTTTATCCAAATTTCATAGGGTAATGTGTCACAAATCAAATGCAATATATAAAAAAAGTAAAAATGACTTGGTGTGTGTTTGGAAATTGGCTTAATTTTAGAAAAATTTCATTTTTAAAGATCTCCTTGTAAGCTTTTGATTAAAAGCTTTCTAGCCCTAGAATAAGCCAATCCAAGCCATTGGCAAAAGTTACAAAATATATACTTTACCCGAAGAAATTAATGTTTATCATGTTATAAAAGATAAAATTATCTTATACACACATATAAGAGTGTATGGGAGCTATGTGAAAAGAAGAGACAGAAAAATAAAACATAAGCCCCATATATTTTTTTATATGTGTGTGAAAGATAAAATTATCTTCTACAACATGATAAACATTAATCTCTTACCCAAATCATTGTTTGAAACTTTGCAAATGGAAAACCAAATATTCGATCACCAATCTTTTTTGTCTATTTAACTTGAAAAAAGAAAATTGAGTTAGTTGATTAAGCACAAATGCAATTCAGTTTCGTGTGGTTCAACATCCCTTCTAAATTAATCATTGCTATGATGATATTAGAAAAGGGAAACATTAAAATTTTCCTTATCTTCCAAGTTAAAAATGATGACAAAATTACATCTTATTTATAAGGGCAAAGGGAAAATCTCAATACATAAGACTCTCCAACTAACGAAGGTAGAAATGAAGATTAATTGTACACAGTTTTACCCTTATATTTTTATAAAAAAAACTATTTTCAGACTCGAACATGTGACGTTGTTGTTAAAAAAAGAACCTTACAGTTGCTAGAATTACATCTTAACTCACTAGAATATAAACATTACAATAAATTGGCATGTTGAAGAATAATTCTTCTCTTCCAACTAAAAGAGAAAATTAAAGTAGAGGCACTTGTTTTAATCATGCAAAGCTGAAGGAGATGAATACACCTAGAGCCAGTGCTGCTGATTTGATGGCAATAGAGCTTGGCAATCTGCCATTGTCCTTCCTTAAGAAAAGGCCATGGTAAAGAGGCAAATTGATGAGAACCAGAAAGCCACACAATAGAACTTGCAACACCATTTTATCATAAGCTCCAAGACCACCTTCCCTTAGGACTGCATCCTTCAACACACTAAGAAAACAAAACAAATTGAGCAATGCAAGTGTTGCTAGTATAGTGAACATTGGAGAGGAGGTTCCAAAGTCCATAATTTCTTTATAATGGCGTTTGGAAACATCTTCTTCTGTAACCTTGGCTGTGATTGTAAAGGCTGAATCTGAGTATCCAAAAAGCTTTAAGATGGTGTCAATAAAGGCAAATAGGTAAGAGCTTGTTCTCTTGTATAACCATATCCGTAGATCATTCCACCAACCTTGAAATGTGCCTCCAGAGAACAGAAACTCCAACAAACTATAACTAGTTTCCCCGAGTACTACATATGCAAAAGGTATGAACCATGGACTTGACATCTGATAAATCCAACAATAAAAATTTAACACATGAATGCTCAATATATTATATGTACTTGCTTAGAAAAATCATGTACATATATACACATTCGTGTAGGTACATGTATGCACACACATATTAAGAGGGTCTAACTACAAGTCATTTTGAAGGTACATTTATGATTTTGGAAAAATTTGAGTTAGTTCCTTAAAAACCTTTTCCACTTTGGTTTTAGTTTTTTATTCCCAAAGTGAACACCTTATCATAAAAATCATTGACATCCCAAAGTGAAAAAGAAAATGAATTAATGTAATAACATCTACATCTCTATAAACTATGAGAAAATAGGAATGAAGTCCCATTATTTAGTTAAAATTAAGCATTTAGGAAAGGAGATTTTTACCTTTGGAAACAAGGGAATGCCTTTAAGGAGATAGAGTGAAGGGATGATGCAGTAATATAGTGTTGCCAAACAGTTAGGTGCCCAAAAGCAATAAGTAGAATAGGCCATTTGGAGTCCAAAACTGATCCTTCCAAGAGCATACCAAACAGGACTGTACTTGGAAAACAAAATTTGAAAGTCTCCTTCAGACCATCTCTTATGTTGAACAAGTGTTTGAGACAAAGTGGTTGGAGCTACTCCTAAGAAAGCTTTCCTTGGTGGGTTGTAGTACACTGATTTCCATCCTTGGCATTGTATAGACAATCCTGTTATCACATCCTCCACTGGACACCCATATTTTAAACCTATCTGCCAATATAGAAAACATTCGACATCAATGTTAACAACATCTTTATCCCAAATTAGTTGGGGTTGGTGAATTTACGAAAACATTATGCAGCTAAATTTAGTCACAATATATTTACTCTTATATAAATATATGTAAAAGAGAAAGAGAGACCTCTTTTCCCCATAGTGTGTTTTCTTCATAGGTACAGCTTGCAAGAGCCTTTGATTTTTCTTCTAATTCCTGCAAACTTGCTTCTATGAATTGGTCATCTTCAGTCTTCCAGTCATTCCTATATTGATCACTGAACTTCATCCCACAGAGACTGTCTCTCTTGTGAAAGCAGCCAGTTCCTATATACAAAGGGCCACCATAACCGTCTGCACCATGGAACTCCACCTTATTTTCATACATAAAAAACCATCAAAAGTTTAAGCTATTAGGTAAAGACAGATAAATAATTATCAACAATAATAACATAATGCTCTTTATATGCAGAACCACAAGGACAAAAAAACTATCCCTACCAAATATTTAACATAACTGTCTAATCAAACTTGAGACTATAGGTTAGAATTTAATCTTTTAACATGTTAAGCTTTTGATTCTACAGATAACTCACCTCGCTAATTGATAGTAAAGCACTTCCATATAAATCATTCTTAGTTACATTCTCAAAATTCTGTGGAAACTGCACAAAAGCAATTTCATGGCCTTTCTCTTCATCCATGAAAAAGCAGAGAGCATCCCTCACAGATTGTGAATTGTTTGAGTACATGTCACAGTCTACATTAAGAATGATTTTCCCGTTGCTGATATTCGAAGACACCCTTAACTGCATTTAGACCAAAGAAAATAATGTGAGCTATTAATATACTTTATAGTTCATTCCAAAATGCATATATTTCATACTTGTCACTCGTAACTAATTAGGCACCATATTTATACAAATTCAAGACCAGTTTTGAATCATTTATAATGTGCCAAATCAAATAATTTGTATTCCTAGAGTGATCAAATAGCACCTATAGAGTGTGCACTTTAATGTGAACTAACTTTTTGTACAAAATAGCATTAAGTACAATTTCCTAAATTTTATACTTACAAAAACTATCAAAGATTAACCAATATAAATAAATAATAATTAAAACTATGAAAGAAATTTATATATATAATATATACCAATGAATTCATAGCTCCAGCTTTGAAATTATGGTGATATTGGGGCCTCTTCTCGCGAGCCAAATACACCAGAGTTGGCAAAACGAACCCATCTACATCTTTTGAGTTATTTGGATCATTTTTATGAAGTAGTATCTAGTAAGAAAATCAAAACATAAGTGTAAACAAGCATGCATCAGGGCATGCGCTATGGTGACAAAACTACTACACAAAATTGAATTGAAAATGCTTAAGAAAGCAATTTACTTGAAGAATTGTGTCATGGTCCCGTCGAGAAGAATATGAATCCCACTGAGAAAATCCTTTATGCTTTAAACGTGCTTCTTTGGGTACACCACCCAACTTGGTTGCATCTTCAATTCGTCTTTCCATTTCGTTGTATAGTTTCTACAACATGAAACAAAGAGAACTATAATTCTCTATAATATAAGAAGATAAATATTATTTATATCAAAAATTTAAAATAAAAACTTTAGTCTATTATGTTTTGTCAGTTACTCTTTTTTGTTTCAAACTTTACTTCTTTTTTTTCGAAACATGATTTATTATGAAGTATTCGTAACAACTTTCTAATAAAAGCTTTCGCACCATGGATTATTGTTCTATTCAAAAAAAAAAGTGTATTTTTTAAGGAGTGACTTCGAATTCCATTGACCAGTAAGGAAATTATCAAAGAAATTGGGGTATGTCCTTATTCTAATGGGATGTCCACATCTAACTTTATCTACGTAACCAAAAAAAAAACGTACGAACACTATAGTTTATAAGAAAAAATTATCTTATATCAAAATAACATGCATGTTAAAAGCCTCAAAGAAGATTTTTTTTTTTTTTGGTACAATTATATTCTCATTCATATTAATTCATATTAGTAACTAAAGTTATGTGTTAATTAACAAATCCATGAAATTCTAGATTCTAACAATTTAAATTTAGATGATTAATTACTATATATACCTTGATAGCTTCTAATTCTTTGGTTTGATTAGGGTCACTATTGAAATATACGGCAGGGGACATGGGTTCCACATTGAACCTCTTGCAGAATGGAACCCAATGCTTTGCAAAGGTAGAAGCCTCTAGCATAGCATAAAACGTGATTTCGGAGGCAGCATCATCTGAGAGATACACACTTGTCTTCTCAGCTGGATAGTCATAAGCCATAACTGATAACACTGTATTAATCACCATCATGGGTGGCTCAATCTCTGGGTCTGCTGTGCACACAAAGATGTCCACTCTTGGCAACCTATTCTCATATCTGTTCCAAAACACACAAACACACATATCAGTTTCCAACTCATCTTTGTTAAACTATAGAGCCAGGATGAATTTACCAGTTATTAGCCATTAATTCAATTACATCTAGCAATTATAATTTATTAGTTATGTAAAGTTGAGTGTAATACTTTTTTTTTTTTTTACTCTTGTATATTAGTTAAGTAAACTATTAGATATAAGTAGAATCAATGACTAACGAGTATTTTTATACTTATTCACTAGTGCAATACTTCTTATAATTATTTTTACAATTATATAAGTTCATCATCATCACACACACACACACACACATATATATATATAAATAGAAATATTTCTGCAGTTACTGCATATAAGTTATCTGCATTTACTCTCAAAACGACGTCGTTTTGGAATTCAAATATTAAAAAATTATAATTATAAAAACTATAATAACCCTGAAATAAATTAAAATTATAAAAACATCATGATTTTTGTCCCAAAATGACGTCGTATTGAGCTTACTGCAGATAAAATATCTGCAGTAACTGCAAAAAAAATGAACTATATATATATATATATATATATATATATATATATATATATATATATATATATATGTCAGGTTATTTTATACTGATATAAATTATGCTCTTAATATTGATTATTGATTCAATTTATATCTACTTACTGTGATTTATTAGATATATGAACGGTTAGATATAAGAAAATCAATATCAAGATTTGATATAATTCTTATTTTTAAACCGATATAAAAATAATATGTCCCATATATACTAGCAAAAAATTAGAATAATGGATAAATAAAATTGACTCTTAAGATTCAAAATATAATTTATACCGGTGAAAAATTATTTTATATTATATACACATATTAATAAAGGGGAGATTCACATTATTTAGTAAGACCAGCATACCATTTTATCAAATATATATAATAAACAAGAGGCTTGAGATCGAAGAGAGTGTTTGCTAAAATTTGAGTAAGAATATAACTATACAGGACCTTTGAGAGAGTCTATTCTTGAAGGGTTGCCTGAAGACAAGGTTCCATCGGAGTGCTTGAGTGAGTACCCAATAAAAGCCAAACCATAGCTCTGCACAAAGCAAACCAAGACATGCCCATTTTCCATCTTCACCATTTCTTGTTATGTGGCTCAACCTGTAAACCCAGATGAAGCATATACTCACAAATAATGAGATTGCAAAGGTCCTATAGATGAGCCTCCCTCTTCCCCTTCTTGTCTCAAACAATGGGGAGTATTCACCGCTACCCATAACTATCGATTATATATGTCTATCTCTTGCAACTTGTTAATTTCTTGTGCTTTTACATACCAATATATATACACAAAGGCATTGGCATTTGAAAGTTCATTTATTATTCTTTTGTCCTTTTTATGTTTGGAGTTATTGTGCCTTGTTTTTTCAACTATTAAACTTGCTCCGGTGGCTATCGAAAAGTGGTCAAAGGTCAGTGAGAAACGGCTATATATGATGATGATGAATGCACTGATCAGGAATGACGATAATGGATAAAATTTGGTGTGACTAATTAATAATATATCATTTTCATAAAATAAATGTTTGCAATATAAATCTAAAAAATCATTTCAACCATTAAAGTGAATATTTTTTTAATGGTTTTTATCATGTTCCCTAGTACCACCCATATGGAATCAAATTTGTGATGTCCCTGGTTTTTATATTTATTTAATAATACATAATTGTATAATTAAAATAAATAAATTATGAGAGGGTAGAGAGAGAGACTTAAATCCAAAATTAAATTAGATTCGATGCTAGTTAAAATCTATCAAAATAAATAAATATTTACATTTTTTTTAATTAACCTCAATCAAATTAGAACACAACTTTTTGTGCGTATTTAACAAAAAAAGTTATACTTTTTTATGTTTAACAAGTGTTATTAAACTTAAACAGATTATTATGAAATCAGTTGAATTATTTTGTTATTATGTCACTAATTTAACTAGTAGATTATTAATTTAACTATATTAATTAAATTTATATAAGAATATATAATAAATATAATAATAAAAAAATTAACAAATATATAATTATGACATAATAGTTATTACTGTATGTATTATTCATTAACAGGTTTCAAACCCAACAGATTAATTGGTGGTTTAAATTATAATAACATAAGTATATATGAAGGTGTTTAGTATAAAAACAATTAAGATAGAATTCTACTTCCTTTTGTTCCAAAAAAAAAAAAAAAAAAAGATAGACTTATACTAGAGTGTATTTTATCCAATAAAATTGTAAATAACTAGTATAAGAACACAGGTTAAGAAAAAAATTTGAAAATTAAGTAAGGAGTGAAAAAGAAATTAATATATTAAATATTCTATTATTTATTTTTTTTATTTCTGTTACCCTTATTAGCAAAATCATATGACTGATTTCATTAGTGGTGCGATCTCTATTCATTCTTAGAAAATTTTAAAGAAGTCAAAGAATTTATTTTGGCTAAGACGAAATAGTAGTATCTAATCACACCTAAATTTTTATATTAAAAAAAAAAAAAAAAAAAACCCTCTAAGATTATGTTGTCACCTAAAAAACAAGCAGGTTGCGACTAATTAAAGAGTTCAATCTACCGAATATAACATGGGATTATTAAAGAATGTAAAGTACTCAATCAATTGGACGCATAAATTGAACAAGAATGTGATCCGAATTTGACCACGATGACCGCTCAATTAATTAATTTAGTTGGCTTTAATACACAACGCGATAATTCCTCGGTCAAATATAAAAGAGGTTAGATAGTGAAAATAAATAAATAAACAAGATATTAAAATATGCAACAGGCTTTATCTTCTTCTTCTTTTTTGAAAATGCAACAGGCTTTATCTAAAACATCGTAAGTGTGGATCTCGAGATCTAACTCGCTTAATAAAATATATTTGATGTAGTCAGATATTCTAAAGATTTGAAACTCGTTCAAAATAGCATGATCCAATCCAATGTTTATAATTCAGAGATTAGTGCGGCATATGTCACAATTGATTATGGGAATAAGAACGGAATATGATTAGAATGTACTGGACTAAAATAAAATAAATATTTCAATTTATAGTTTGATATGAAATGGTTTTTTAAAGTCTTTTTAATTATCTAGTACACGAAATTAATGTGGAATAAAATCAAATTTGATGTGAATGATATAATTTCCCTCGTAAGAAAATAATGTTTCCCTTGTATAATGTTCTAATTCAAAAAATAAAAAATAAATTAATAACAAAATTTTGTTAAAAAACATTGTTTTATTTGAAAGGAAAAAAGAAAGTAACGTGTTCAATGTTTTTTCTTTTCTTTTCTTTTTGGATAAAAATGTTTTTTTTTAATATATAAAAGTTATGATAATATAGACTCGAGCTGATAAAAAAACCTTGCGTGCGACATCTTATCCATAATTAAATTTATTTATAAATTTAAATTATGATTTGAATGGAATGTACATTGCCTTTTATGAGGTGCATGGTGAACTTAAGACTTCTTTTATGTTTCTTATAGAGGGTTTCTACATTTTTTTAGTGCTAAGTTAATTTTGAGGCAGTAATATAATTAGACCCTTCTCATTTCTCGTAAATATCGTCTCTAAGTCCTAAATCTCTTTGTCTTTTTCCTCGAACCTAATCAAGACTATATTAATATTACATTTTTATGCATTTTAACTTTTATTAGAAACGGGTGATAAAATTAAAATATAAATTTTTAAAAAATAGGCCTTTTGACCATAGTGATACAAAATCTGAAAGCAATAGCAGGATTGATGTAAAACTCACAAAGACTTTATTAAAATAATATATTGCGATGTATAAGGTGGACAATTATGAAATATCGACACTTCAAAAATCTCAATGCATTGTGTTTGACATTTTCTGACACTCTCCAACACTTCGACACTCCCCGAGACTTTAACGTGCATTGTAGAAACTCAAAAAAAAGTCCAAAGGTTGCGTTACGTTTTTAGTTCTAACTATTAGATTCGTTGGATTATTATTACCATTTTATTGAATTTAATATAAATATTTGTAATATCTTATGTTTCTTTGCAAAATTAATGGGTATTATAAGTTTAGCTTTATTTTTTTGTTAAATTATTGAATATTAAATATAATATGCGCAACATAAATTAAAAATATTATTCAATATCAAAATTTGTCCTAACGTGTCGGAATTTAACATTTTTTAGAATTAACGTGTCAAAGTGTAGTGTCGTATCGTGTCCCGTATCCCGTGTCGATATCGGTGCTACATAGGTGGACAACGATCAAAATATACACTATTCACAAAAAATTATCTAAATATCACGGATCAAAAAAAAATTTAAATGCCACGTCATCCAACTTGCTACAACACCTAGCGAGTTAGATGTGGACACGTGGCAACAGTTTCATGGCCACGTAAGTCGCTGCACAATGCAGCGAGATTACGTGGCAGACAGCATGTCAAACTTGCTATGCTGCATAACATGTTATGTGTCAGTTTGGCGTGTTACGTGTTTGACACGTGTCAAACTCACTATGCTGCATAGCATGTTATGTGTCAGCTTTTCTGAAATGTGGCCATACATGTTGTGTTGCACAACATATTATGTGTAAGAAGGTGTGAACCAATATGTCAAGTTTGAAAGAGAGTTAAATTAGCGGGATAGAGAAGTTTATACACACTTAGTTAGTGAGCTCACTAAAAGTATCCAAAACATTGCAATTCCTCTCATCCTCTCTCGCGACTGACTTCCTCTCAACCGAAGAAGTACTATTCTTCATCCCATCTCATTGTGGATCATCAAAATCCTCTAGAATCAGGAGAGAACCCCCTTAAATCTCTATCCTCACCTCTTTTCCTTAGCCTTTCCTTTTGTGAATGGGTTTTTAGAGAGAGAAAGAATGACCCCCATAGCTTCCATTTCAGACTTGGCTTGGAAGGGAGGAAACCTTGGTGCTAGAAGCTTGGGAACCCTTCATTATTGCCTACATTGGAGCCTAGGTAAGATACCCTAAGCCCCATTGTGGGATTTTTTGAGAATATCATGATTCAGGGTTGTATAAATTGGGATTTGATGGTATGGATAATTAGAGAGTGATTTGGATATAACTTCCTTTGTTAAATATGCTTAGGATTGCTTCTTGATGAAAGACAAAAAAGAAATCACTGTTTTGCTCACTATAGAAAATCATGTTTTTTTTGCCTATATGTCAAATTCAAAAAAAAATGATATGAGTAGTTGAAGGGTGATTTGTAGGTGAGTTCCTTTATTAAACATGCTTGGGATTGGTTCCCGTAAAATAAAAAATTATGAAATCACCATTTAGAACACTTTGATAAATTGGACTCAAAATCAAGTGTAGGTGTCTTGCATATGTAGTATTCAAAATTGAATGTGATAGATTAGTTATGTACTAATTGTCTTCACATCTTGGAACTAGGTTGTGACCTTGTGAGAAATCATGATTGTGACTTTGTGGACACGAGATCTGTTGGAGGACATTGCTTGTCAGGTAAGCTTTCGATTCTTGGGGTTAATTCCTCATTTGTTCCACCAAACTCCAAGGGAGAGAGGTTCTTTCATATGGTATGTGGATATGAACTGTTATATGGTGTATGTATATGTATATATGTTTGTGTGCCACACAAAAGGAGTTACCTTGTGTGTGAAGCATAAGAGGAGTTACCTTATGCGTAGTACAGGATAAGTTACCTTGTACGGGTATATTGCAAGATGAGTTACCTTGCGTAATCCATACATGTTTTATTCTTTGGTCAGTAGCATTTATTATCTGCAAACTGCATTAATATACATTGCATTAATATACATATTTTGATGCATGCATGGATTTTATACTGTGGTTATACCAAAAGTGAGCTTAGGTGTAAGAACTTGCACCGCTAAATAATTAATAAAATAACATTATCGATGCCGGAGCATAGATTTAATCAAGAATATGCATAATTATAGTAAGATAATTATTTAGAAAGTTGAATCATGCTTAAAGTCGCTTTTTGGATGAAAAGTGCAGATATCGATTTTGCTTCCCGCTATAAATGCGTACCGGTGAAATATTCCGAAAAATTATAATAAAAATATAAATATTCCTAAAAAAAATATAGGTCAAGGATATCAAGTTTGGAGTAAGAAAAATGAGCGGAGATGTCAGAACTAATATCGGCTACGTATAAAATGCGTACCGGCAAAGTTCTTCGAAAAATATAATAAAAATAGAGTAAATACCTTTTTTAGTCCCTGGAAATATCCATGAAGCCCTTTTCAGTCCCTAGCAATAAAAAAGGGACAAATTGGTCCCTGAAATAACAAAAAGAGGCCACTTCATCCTTCCGTTAACTCCCACCTAATGGCCCAACTAACGGTGCACAGTTGGCACGTTAGTTTGCTGACGCGGCTTGGATGTGGGACACCGTGAAAGACGAGACGACGATGCTTTGGTCCCTGTCAAAATGCACGAGGACGTTTTTAGTCCCTGACAAAAAGTACGGGGCCCTTATTGGTCCCTAACCAGAGAAAAATAGGCACATGACTTCATTGCTTTTCTATGCGGTCCAATTTTGCAAAACAGAAGTGCATTACATCATAAACAGGAGTGCAATCCATTTGTTCATCACAAAGTAATTAAACTAAATTTCATCACAAAGTAAAATGCTCTTTCTTGGCATTTTATTTCAATGAAGTTTGTGTTTCTAACTGAAGTTTCGACCTTATTAACGATTATTCATTTCTTTTTCAATGCTAATTAAGCTTCCCACTTTGTTAAAAGGGATTCTTGGCTCTTGCAAACAGCTTTTATGATCCCTAGAATACAATGAACTGCTTTAATTCTCTTAGTCTGTATAAGACAGAGCGTTATACCATTTACGAACAATATCTTCAGTAGTGTAGCGTTACAATTATACTATTTATTTTTCTATAAAAGATAATTGCATGATTGTTGATATTTAAATACAGAGAAAAATCAGAGAAGAAGCCAGGTAAATGATTGTTGATAATTGCAATGCATGGCAGTTGACTGGACTGCAGCAGTTGGTAGTTCTCAGCCACATGAAGGCAACTTGAGAGGAAGCAGCCCACCTCCATCAAATCCACAACAGGCAAATGAGTTGTTGAGTAATGAAATAATGAATGCAGCAACCAGTGGCACACGAAGCAGATTATTGGCCTTCATGAGCACACCTGGTTTTAGGCCACCAAGGCCTGCCTCAAGAAAATGACATGCTGCTGTATATGACCTGGGAGTAGTGCATGAGCCAACTGAGAAGGGTTTATTATTATGTGACTGACTTTTTTTGAAAATTCTGGCTATTATGTATTTGAAGGCCTTATTATGTCAATGTTTTTTTTTGTAAATTCTGGCCATATTGTATTAGAGGCCTTTCTTTTAATTCCTAGCAGTTGACTTTATTTTGTAATGCACTACTGTACATCCATGTCTTCAAATATAATGATACTCAAATCATGTTCCAGCTATTATGTTTCACAGGGTTGATGAATGTTTAAGTTTACCATTTTTGATGTTTTTTAACTAATATACGTAGTTGTAGTTCTTGTACATCCATGTCTTCTGGTTTAAAAAATTGGACTGCATACAAATCCAATTTAATGTCATGTTTATGTTTTGCAAAATTGGATTGCACTCCTGTTTCTGATGTAATGCACTTCTGTTTTGCAAAATTGGACTACATAGAAAAGCAATGAAGTCATGTGCCTATTTTTCTCTGGTTAGGGACCAATAAGGGCCCCGTGCTTTTTGTCAGGGACTAAAAACGTCCTCGTGCATTTTGACAGGGACCAAAATGGCCCTCGTGGTTTTGACAGGGACCAAAACGTCGTCGTCTCGTCTTCTACGGTGTCCCACATCCAAGCCGCGTCAGCAAACTAACGTGCCAACTGTGCACCGTTAGTTGGGCCATTAGGTGGGAGTTAACGAAAGGATGAACGTGGCCTCTTTCTGTTATTTCAGGGACCAATTTGTCCCTTTTTTATTGCTAGGGACTGAAAAGGGCTTCGTGGATATTGTCAGGGACTAAAAAGGGTATTTACTCCTAAAAATATGAAAATTTATAAAAAAATGTCTAGGTTCATAATATTAAGTTTGGTAGAAAAATGATTAGCAAAGTTATTAGAACTAATATCGATGATTTTAGTTAACACAGCTATAAATAAAAAGGGCACTAAACCCTAGGCCATTTTGCATACTCCTACGTGACTTTCAGTTGCTGCCTATGTGTGTTCTCCACCTTGATACCACCTTCTCTCTTAAAGAAATCCTCCAAGTGATCATCTTTTCTCTTGATTTCTTCACCAAAACATCATTGATGAGTGTGGACAAGCTTAGGAAGGTAGAAAGACACCTTATTTCTGAGTTGTAGTCTCTGTTTGGTGAAGGTTGGGGGATGACTTCCTTAGTTAGTGGAGTGAAAGTCATTTTTCTTGCATTTGATGCTTAAAGAAGCCATTTTGTGAAGGAAATGACCTAGCTTGTGAAGCAAATTCGTGGACTTTTGGTTCCAGAACTGTAGGGTGGTGTAGAGAGCTCCAAGATCAACCATTTTCTCTGTTTTGGAAGCTTGGGTATATGCTTCAACATTTGTTCTTGGGTTTTTTATGTAAAAGATTGAGTCTTGGTATGTTAAATGAAGAAAATAAATAACCAAGTTGACCATTATCTTAAATGTGTTTAAAAATGCATGCTTGGATGTCTGGAAGTGTTAAAAATGGAATATTTATATAATAAATCAAGAAAAATGAGTTTTTGAAAAACTGTCGCAAAATATCTCGATATTAGAAAACCAATATTCAGATATCGATATCTCGATATGATATCCGGATATCGATATTCCGATATGATATCCGGATATCGATATCCCGATATTCATTCGGCAATATCCGATATTTTGGTCTGGACAACAACGAATCTATTTTACTAAAAACATGAAATCTTGAGCTATATAGCTCCAAATTGAGTTTCATTTGGACCTATGTGAAGTTAAGACATAGGGCTACAACTCTGTAAAATTTTGTAGCCATTGGATAAGTGGTTTTATCAAAGTGTTAATTTGAAGTCGCTTTTTGGTTGTTGGAAATTTTGTTTGCAGCAGTCACTTTGCGTAAAACATAACCGGAGTTATACAACTCTGATTGAGACATAAAATATGTCGTTGGAATGCTTAGGATGTCTAGTTTAACATAGTAAAATATGAGAGTTTTTGATGAAGAGTTGCAATTAATATTGAAGTTGTAATTTTTGGGGGCCTTGGGACAAGCCTGCAGTATGCTAAACGAAAAAGAAATCATGTTCAAGTTGACATGAAATTGTAAGATATGATTATTGATGATGTGTTTTCCATTAAACCAGATTATGACTCGCTGGATTGTTTGGTTGTTGGTGACCACGTTGATACTGAGTTGGTATTATAGGACTTTATTGATATAGGTAAGCTTTTGTGTCCTCGGTTTTACCCATGGATAGTTCCACCATACCTCATGGAGGGGTGGTTATATGCATGATGTGTTTTTATGAAAATGTCTATGTTTATATGATGAATGTTGGATATAGGTATATTGTTGAGCTGGATTATGTTTTTAGTGCATTTGCCATATGTATATGTATGTGGGGTATTCACACGAGACGGTAACCCCTGAGCATGTCAGGCCACATGCAAGATGGTAAACCCATGTGTGAAGTACATGGTGGACTCCTTGTACTGTGGGTTGTAGAAATACATAATCCCTACCTTTTATTCTCTGGCCAATAGGGTGCATACACACATGACATGGACATATGATGCATTGCACAGATTTTTTTCATTTTACAATTGTTATCATTTTTGAACTTATATTGCACATGTAAGTGAACTTAGGGTGGAGAGATCCTTGAAGACCCCTTATCTTACCGAGGTTTCTTTTTTGAGATCTCACCCCGTGTGGGGCACATTTTCAGGTATAGGTGTTCCTGAGGCTGAGACCTCTAGAGGCAGTAGGCCGGAGTTGAGCTGATATTATGCATGCTTATATATTATCGTGTTTGGATATGTTTCTGCCTCGTTATTTCTATATGGCTATTGTATTTGAGACATTAGTTGACTATGTTGTTTATTTGGTGAGAGGGGGTTGTCCATGCCACATTGGTATAAGCTATGTTTATTTTAGACTTGAGTTGTACTATTGTATCAGGATTTGTCTGGTCTATGAGTTGTAGTTCCATGACTTGATACTTAATTATGCTATGAGGTTATTCAGTGTAGTTATTTATTGCAATTTACATACAGACATTTTTTGAAAAAGAATAAGTAAATCCACTTGGTTAATATGATAAGTTTCATAATTGAAAAAATTTAACTTCCGCATTTATTGAGCTGCGCTTATTACCATTTATATGTTTAATACACCAGGTACACACGGGGTGTTACATTAGTGGTGGAGGAGCCTTCCAAGGGTCCCTAGCTTACTGAGGTAATTATATTATCTCACCCCGTGTTATGGGGATTACCATTTCAAGTAACGGAGTTGAGGATAGTCTATATATGTTGTTAGTGATGCATGCTCATGTCTATATTACTTATTTAATTGCATCTCTTTTGTTTATTTGATGTAATTATATAAGTAGCATCATGGACATTATTTTGAGACAGTGTGATCATTAGATAGCCTTAGCCATGGATAGCTGGGAACTATGTTTATCAATGTTGTGTTTGGCTTAAGGTGTATTTGACATGTTAATCAGGTAAAAGTTTAATGATGGATAATATCCAAGAGGTCCAAAATACATACGAAATGCCATCCATTTTAGTTTGACTAATGATGTGTAAAGTTTGCAATACAAAAGGAAAAAGAAAAAGTTAACCAGTTAGCTTCCGTATTTAGTTTATAAAGTATGTTGCGAATATTATCATATGAATGTTAATTAATCGGCTGCAAACGGGGCATTACACTAAGAAATGGTACAAAAAATTTAAGTCCTTTATGACTCAACACAACTTTAGGAAAACTCAAGCGGACCATTGTGTGATTATCAAGAGGCATGACAATGCCGACTTCATCATTCTTTTGCTTTATATAGATGACATGCTGATAATAGGAAAAGATATGAGGAAGGTTAATGCCTTCAAGAAAGCCTTGAACAAGTCGTTTACTATGAAAGATTTCGGCCCAACAAGACAGATACTTGGGATGAAGATTGTTTGAGATTGCCCAAAGAAGCTGCTTTGGATATCTCAAGAGAAGTACATAGAGAAAATCCTAAAGAGATTCAACATAGGTTAATCCAAGACGGTAAGTACTCCTCTAGTTGGACACTTTAAGCTAGGTCTCAAGCAAAGTTCAACCAGTAATGAAGAAAGAGACGAGATGTCAAATGTCTCATATCAATTAGCTATAGGGAGCCTCATGTTTACCATGATATGCACAAGGTCCGACCTTACTTATGCAGTTGGCCTAGTAAGATGGTTTCTATCGAACCGGAATAGAGAGCATTAGGACACCATTAGATGGATATTTAGATATCTCAAAGGCAAAATTAACATGTGTTTGTGCTTTGAAAGAGGAAAACCCAAGTTAGAACTTACTCGGATATCGATCTTGGTGGAAATGATGACTGGAGGAAGTCAACCACAGGTTACCTGACTACCTTTGCAAGGAGAACAATCGCTTGGCAGCCCAAACTCCAGAAGTGTGTCGCTCTATCAACTACTGAGGTCGAGTACATTGCTGCAACTAAAGTAGTGTGGATGAAGAGTTTTCTACAAGAGCTCAGTCACTTAGGAATGTTACCAAAAAATTGTGTTGAATTTTTTCATATCATGGAAATCCAAGAATATCACCCTCCTCATGGCATTTTTGGATAGCATTTTGTTTCAAAAAGCTTCACAATTTTTTTTTTCTCGGAATCTGATTTTATTGGAAAAATTTTAACAATCCTTATACCAAATATGAATAAATAAAATTACCAATGTCAATTTTTCGGGAATTCAAAATTTTTTCTTCTACCAATCGTTCCGTTATCGTTCACTGTTTTCGCATGCTTAGCTTGAGAAGAAAAAACTATTAAATGCCAGACTTCAAGATATACAAGCGCGCAATTCGCAATGCACCACATAACAAATGCACATTTACCCATACACAAATTGCACATCTTCCCCAACTTAAACGAAACAACCCTCTCCGCATCTAAAATCTTTGGGAGTTGAATCACTCAACAAAACTTCCTCATTTTACATCAAATGAATCGAAAGCCAGGAAAAGAGTAAAACCAATTATATTTAGACTATGAAAATCGAATTATAAATTATAAATTAAGTTGTTCGCATACAAATTATGTTGTATGAATATGTTATAAATAAAAAGTTGGAAGAGTCGTGTTTTTTCGTTTCAAATAGTCGCGTTTCTTCGCTTGTGAATAGTCGCGTCTTTTCACTTGCAAAGAGTCGTGCCTCTTTGCAAGCGAACAGTCGCACCTATTCATTTCTGAACAGTCATGCTTTTTCGTCATGCGATCATTCATCTCTATAAATATCAGTGGCCTGTAAACAATAATAACTAAGATTTTCTGACTCCTTTTCAAAACTCTGCCAAACTTAATCCCCACATATTGCCTTTGTCTACGATTAGTCAGCATTTGTTGTGTCCGCCAGTGCTGTATCTTTTAGTAATATCACCGTTGAAACAGAGGTAACTTATTCTATCTTAGGAAGTATTTGTCCACGAACCTTAAATACCGTTCGAGAGCAAAATTATTTTAAGGACACATTATTGAATAATGGGCTTGAGTTTGATTTTTTAAAAATTTTATGCGCTACATTTTACATCTTGATTTTTTGTGATTGCATGCAATTTTGTGTTTTATTCATAGGGTAATTGTAGTCTCATGTCACATAAAAATTTTGTTATCTCCTACACACTCAATTTAAAGTGGGGCCCAATAGAAAAAAAAAATTAATTGACACAAGTATCAATATATGGACATAAGATAAAAAAAATTCTTATTGCATAAAAGTAATATTGCCTTTATTCATATTACCATAATCAAAAATACAGATTTTACTCTACCACCGTTTAACAAATTATTCCATAATTACAGGTAGAAAAGCGTGGGTTTCAGTGCGATGAAAATGTGGAATGTGGATGTAGACTTACTGTAGAGCAGTGGAGTGGAGGTAAAAGTTATCTGCAACTGCAAGGTACAGTTCCTGTCATGTGTGCCATACTGTGTGACAAATGCTTTGTGCAGTGAGCCAGTGGGAAACATCGCAAAAAAAAGGAAAAAGAGAATATGTGAGATCTCAATTCTTTTCAACCGAGACATTAAGAGTGAAATGATAGATATATTTTTTCTTTCACAATATTTAATGAGGATCAACAGTACATTTTCTTTTGGATTTGATAGAAGTCGCTTTCACTATGGTATCCCATTATAAGTAGACGTGTGAGTTTTGATTTAAAGTTTAGATTAGAAAGTGGGTGGAAAGGATTTAAAAAAAAAAATAGACTGCACAAATTGAGCGCTAACAGTTTTAAAATAATATAAGTCATAATTTAATTACATATTTACATAATTATTATTTTTAAAATTTTACACAAATATTTAATATCAATTGCATACATGAAAGGTATTTTAAAAATAAAAAAAATTATAAAAAGATACATTTAATGAAAACTAATAATTGTCATTCTAGAAAATAAATGAAAGTATGTTAGCGAGAGTAAATTAATTTAGGCATAAAGTGTGGAATTAAATCTTATTACATAAAGTGTGGAATCACCAATCCCAACTGTGAGAAGAAATGATGATCCTTAGTTTTATGAAATAATTAAGGCATAAAATAGAATCATCATTATGTACTTTTTTACTAACAAACATGATAATATTCGTTTCATAAAATAAATAATAGGTTTTTACTTATTTGTCTTATGAAACTTTTAAAATATTTTCCTAAAGTTAGTAAAAACAATATTTGAATACGTCTTCAAGACTTGTCATGTAACATCCCCGTCTCGAGCCGGTTCAATTAACATACATATGATAAAACAGAAAACAGCGGAAGACTTAACTTCTGAAAATACGAGCTAACTTTTTCTTTTTCTTTTTAAATTCTCATTCGTCGTAAACGAAAATCGGGCAGAGTTTCCTCTATAAATCGGACAACTGGGGATTTTTCAATCCCACACAGAAGCATTTCCTGATAAACAGTTTATACAAATATAATCAAATGCCCATCCATGGGCGCATGCATAACTTGGCTCAGTGCCACTATATCTAACCGCATGCAATCCAACACGTAAACATATCTGAATACTACCTCATCACATAACGTGCCTGAATACCCAAATGTACATGCATCAAAGCGACAGACGTGTACAAAACATATACAGGCCATATACAAAATAAAGGATCAATATCATGATCCATCAAAAGCGAAAATACTAAAATACATCAAACACTCCAAAAAGGTAGTCGCCTACAGCCACTCAAAATCCGATCTGTCAACTGCCTCAGCCACGTGTCGTGTCCCTGCCTAGTGAGGACTCACCGGGAATCTGGGCACCTGAAAATGTGTCCCCAAAGAGGGGTGAGATTACAAATCTCAATAAGCTCCAGGTTTATAGAGAATTCTCCATACCCCTGGCTCACTCCTGCATGAAAGTCAGATACAAAGTATATGAATACAACATATAACAGATATCATAACAGAACAGAGCATATATCCATATCATATCAGAGATGTGCGCCGTCATTCCCAAGGGAGGACCCCAAGCGGAAATCAACGCACGTGTTCCCGAGGGAGGACCCCAAAGCGGAACCAGACATATCAGAGGCGTACACCATCAGTCCCGAGGGAGGACCCCAAAGCGGACGTCCGGGTACTATACAATCAATGGCCAGAGATTGTTACAGAAATCATATTACAGAAGTCATATCAGAGCAAAACATATCATGTTATCAAATAACTCTATATGAATGCATCTATACAAAGCATCTAAATCACAGTCATACAGTCCAACCATAGTTCACTAACCATGGTGGAGCACTCAAGCAGGAAAAGACTCCTTAAACATAGAGCTTACCTCTTGAAGCTTTACCAATACGCTTACTTGTGGAACAAGTTACTTTTATCGCTTCAAGATATTTCCGATCCTTCTCAATCCCTAGGCACACCTAGAGAATAATTTACAATGCATCAATAAAATGATGCTATACCATGATTATTTCATAAGCATACATTTTATCGCTTATTTTCCTTTCTTTATATTTTTGCCAATTCTATGCCAATACACAAGTCTAGACCTCTATACACCCGTTGGCGTTCTTTAATTTAATCAAGCATTTACTTAAGAATTTTCCACATAAATCATGCTATTTTTCTTTAAAAGTCGCGGGCATACCCTTAGGGACTCAAGGTATTTTTCAACCATTTGTCAAAGCATTTCACTTCTTAGCTCATCCATTGGTATATTAAAATGCAACACATTTTATTAAAATAAAATGTAACAAATATATACCCCTAAACATCCTATAGTTCGAAGCATAGAGCAAGTATTTGTAGGATTTTTTTTCCAACTTACATCTTTGCTAATTCATCATTTTTTCTACTCTTTACAACACCTCACCTTCCAAATACATAACTAACAATTTTGCACATCATCCTCTATAAACCCTCTCATGGCCGAACAACAAGGGACCAAACACAAGGGGTTTTTTTTTTCTTTTATTTACACATGCAACATGCTTGCTTTTTTTTTTTTTCACTACACTTCCTATACACAACCAAGCCATCATCACCTTCAAGTTTATACTACTTTATTTTCTACCCAACCATGCCCATGCTTTTTAACACCATTTTCACAATAAAATAATCATAGGATTAGAGTTTAATTACCTCTAATCACTTATTCAAGACCTAGAAGACTTCCATCAAGAGAATCTCCTTCAAAAGCTTCCTTTTGCCTCCTTGATGAATAGTGTACGAATTAGGGAAAGGAGAATAACTCTTCACACACTCAACAATAGCTCACATTGATGGTTGGAATAGCTTCATTGGGTAGTTTACCATAGATTTCATGTAGTGGGTTATGAGATTTGGTTGGATATTGCAAGAGAAATCAAAGAAAACCAAAGCAAAACCCTAAGCCCCTTTCCAAGTGAGAGCAGCCACTGAACGACGGAAAAGAACGAAGGAAAACGCGTAGGAAAGAGACATTTAAAGGGGTTACGGTTTTTTTTTAAAGTTAACTTATTTTAACTGGGTAAAGATTTATCTATCTACACACCTCCATTCATTACCAAACTTTACCTAATGGACTAGAATATTTTTATGCTCATATTTATAATTTTACTTTTACTTTCGGGTAACTTTATTTACCCGCATTTTTACTCTTTAACTGTCATTTTGACTCATTTTTCACCAAAGGTGACTTTATTTCTTTTACTTCTAATTATTCTTCGATATTAAATCCACTATTACTAGTAAGGGTTATTATATGTCATACGCACAGAATAAATAGAATAGATAGGTTGCAAACTATGTTTCCATTGGGGTTGAATAATGGTCACCTTGAGTCAGCTTCTTCCACTACTAATTTGAAGATGGGCCAATATCAATGATGGAATGCAATATTGTCAAAGACCATACCATAACCTATAACCCAATACATGACAGGGGTAACCTGGTCTAGGTTGGGCTACTATGAACTGCATTAAGGATTAAATTTTCCAATGTAGACCAACCATATTACTGATAAGGAAAACTCCATTATGGCCCTAATGAATCTGTACCAATTCAAGTGTATAGGGCTCTGCCAAGCTTTCCCACCTTGATTCTCTCCCATCATGAAAGCTCTAGCTCTTTCATTTGGGAGAAAAAGATCACAAACATTTCACTAAATGAAACAAATTATAACTTATTTTTAATGATTACATCTCATTTAAATTATTTTCATTAAGAACGAGATTTTTAGAATTGATAGATGAAAGTTGTATTTATAGATAAAATTTCACTATTTACTAAACGCATGCATGCGTTTAACCAAAATTTTCGTACATGCATTCAACCAAAATTTTCATACATGTATAATAACAGTAACATGGACAATAACATGCACATGTACATGTACATATTTTGACTTCTAATGCAAAGGTGGCTTAATTTCCTTCATCAACACCACTACGATCATGAGGTCGTCATCATCTCATCACCATTGTTGCGTCAATCTTACGAGAAGATATTTAGTGAGCTTGGATTATGGTGGTCCTTTTTCAAAATAGAAAAAAAAAAGAGACGAAGGGGGAAAAATCAAAAAGAAAAGGGTAGAAATGGAAGAAAATTTTTTATTTATGGAAAAGGGACCACTGAATAAGTGGTGGGTCTGGAGCATATTAAACTTTTCCCAATCTTACAACCTCGCGGGAGTGTAATTTTTTTTTTTAATGGTAGAAAGAGTGTAACTCTTCTCGGTGTTTAAAAATTTCGGTTATCAGCTCGATCGAGGTTAAGAGTCATGGGGTTATGGATTCAACCGGGAGGTCACGGGATCACTACGCTGATCCGGTTTTATATATTAAAAAAATATAAATATATATATCCTATATGAAAATATTAAAAAACAAACCACCAATCATCAAAGATTCAAAATATAGTTAACATAATTCACTAATTACAACCACAAGTTAATATTACACAACCTAATTAAAGTATGAAGATGCCAAAGTACAAAAGTCATATTCTAATGGAGTCACTATGCTGACCCGGTTCTGTTTCTTTTGAGAAGGTCTCTGACAAAGGAAAATTTAAAGGAAGTAAGAATGAGTTTTTGTTTTCCATCGACGACCGTAAGGATTTCATTTGAATGGGTAAAATTTTTACCTTTTCTAAAATATTCACGGCAGCGAGGTGAAGATTGAAGACGTTTAAGTCAGTAGGAGAGAAGAGAACGATTAGATTTAGGTTTGTAAGTATTTTTATTTTTATTTTTATTTTTTAATAAAACGATGTTGTTTCATGGAATTTAAAAAAAAAAAAAAAAACATGCAGTGACCCCTTTGACTCCTCTGACCCGGGAGTCACTGAAACCCAGCCGGATTTTGAGGATCGGAGGGGTCGATGTGCATATAGCGTCCAACTTGTGACCCCAACTCTCAGAGGGAAGGGGTCAGGGTTGACGCGGGTCAATCCGGGGGGCAGAGTGAGGTTTTAAAACACTGACTCTTCTAACTATGGTAGTTGATGGGGGAAAAAAATTAAAAATATTGTTATTTTAATAAAAATTTACAAAAACATGACTAGTTGGAAATCAATTTGTAGATCTATTGCATTTAATTTCTTTCCACAAAAACACAACAAGTTGCACCTCACACGGGTGCAACCTGTATAAAGTCGTGTCTCATACAGGCGCAACTCATCTGTGATGACACATGGCACAAAAAGATCAATAGTTTGATCGTAAAATTTTGAAAGGTCATAATTTTTGACTCAGTGTCTGAAATAGGGTTTTTTTATTTTACACAATTTTTCGATATTTACGTAATAACATCTCATTGAAGGAAATTTGGTCAAAAAAAATTCTAATTTTTCTTTTGAATTTGAGATATTTTACTGTAAATTTTCAGAAGGCCAAATTTTTTGACTCAAATATCTAAATCACATATTTTTTTATTCTATATAACTTTTTGAAAATTACACGTGAAATCATTATTCTTTATAAATCATCATTCTTTATAAATGACCATTGTATGTTGTGCTGTTAAGTTTCAACAATGTTTGGTTTGCATATTTAATTCTTATCTAAAGAGCGCAACATCGTTTTTTCATTTTTACTTGCACTAGCTCTAGCTATATAGTTATCAATTTAAGTTGTTTAATCGATTTAAGCCATTGAACATGCAGGCACACTGGATGTTGTTTTATTGAGGGTACATCAATTCATGCCCGAGGATAAGATTATCGCGGGCCATCGGACAGTGATAGAATTAAGTATAATTTAAGTTGATAAATTAATTTTTTTAAGTTGATTTTGTATGAGTGGCAAGCTATTTGAGTTGATATGTTAATTTCATTTATATAATTAAAGTTTAAAAATATTTATTTGAATTTTTTAATTAATTTTTATTTGTTAAATTAATTTATATTAAAATTCTAATATTAATTATTACATAAAATATATGAAATGTTTAATTTAAAATAATAGTTAAAAAATTGAAAAATTATAATAATTAATTATGATATTGTTGATTTTTTTGACCGAATCCTCTTCAATAAGATGTCATTACTTATATCTCGAAAAGTTATATGAAACAAAAAAAATACCTACTTCGAATACATGAGTCTAAAATTATAGCCTTCCGAAGTTTTATGGTCAAACTATTGACTTTTTTGTGCCACATGTTATTATCGGACAAGTTGCACCTAAGTGGGGCGCGACTTTGCACAGATTACGCCTGTGCGAGAATAACATTTAATTAGTTTCGCAACTGAATGCATAAATCCGTAAATTAATTTCAAACTATTATATTTTTGTAATTTTTTTTTATTAAAGTAACAATATTTTAAAAAAAATTTGCCATTGTTGATGACAAGCAAGGATGACGTTTAATTCGTTATAGGGGATTACTTTTCTCATGCAGTAGGTGAGAAGTTCTATATTCTACTGACACAAATAAAGTGGGACCCGCCAATTTAAAAAAGAAAAAGGAATGACATGTTATTTGATGTAAGTATAACATAAGAAACTAATCTCATGTAACATAAGAATATGATTTATGTAACACCCCGTTCTAGAACCGGTTTGTTAACAATACATTATGATATTATGCGCAGTTACAAACACATTGGTTCAATTAAAAATCTGGATAGATTTTTCTTTTTCTTTTTTAAAACTTACTTATTTTCCTTTTTAATAACCCGAATTTAAAATAACCAATCGTGTGACAATAATTGTAGGACATTGCGGAATAAATGAAACTTAAGCTTAACATCATACTCTTATTTTGTTCAAGTTTAATACTAAACTCTCTTCACTTTTTATTAAATTAGAAATCATATAATTCCTTAATAGTTCTCATCTCATACTTTGTTATAGATCTCTTTGTTAGCTTCGCGTGGGTTCAAACCGCGCTCAAGTCGGAGATCTGTAGCTCGAGTTATGTCCATTTTATTAAACTATGTTCATGTTGTTTTCGGAATGCGCGCTCGAGTGCTCAACTGGGCGCTCGAGCGCCCAACGACAGCAAATTTTGCCATCTTCAGGTTTTTCAATGCGCTTAGGCGCGCACTAGCACGCTTGAGATCCCTACTAGGCGCTTAAGCGCCAAGAGGCAGTGGATTTCACTATATTTCACACATATAGCGTGCTTGAGTGCCCAAATCACCGCTTGAGCACCCTACACCTGGGACAAACTTGGTCTCCCCTATTTTTGGAGAGTTTCTTGGGGAAACTTCATTCCCATTTCATTCTTCAAGGGTTATCACACCTAATTGACAAGAAAAGGCCAACTATGGTCACACACCATGTGGCACCTACATCCCATAAACACTTTACCAATTCATCATGCAATTCAAAACAATAACATAACTATATATTCATCAATACATCAAAGTCTTAATTACATCAATGTTCTTCCAAATTTCATATACATAACAAAGGACTGAGCTACAAAATGAACATGATCAAAGCTATTAGCCATATACAAGAAGGTATTCACCACCCCAAAGATCATGCACTAAGTCCCCCAAAATACATCATGTGGCCTCAAAATATACATATACATGTGCCAATGTAAATGACATATACATCTACAATCCTAAATGAGATGCAATCCAAAATAACAGGCTATCAATATAAGACCATCTAGTCCAAATATGGCCATTTTTCACTAGAGGCTCCTGCAACATCTGTACCTGAAAGGTGGTCCCCACAACACGGGGTGAGATATACGAATACATCTCAGTAAATCAGGGGTCCTTGGAGCATCTCTCCACCCCATAGTTCACTTCATAGTATAATAGCAACAACAGTAATAATGCAGTAAATACATATCCATGCAGTGTGTAAAATATCTCCTGGAGACATCCCTCGAGCTCTTGCTGTCCTAAGGATACTCAGATGCAAATAGTCCTACTGATCAGAGAATCTACCAAGTATGATTTACGCATCGTCATGCAACATACAAACATAGAGAAACATCATCCTATGCTACACCCAAAGCATACACATACGTCTAACAAAGCATTAAACTACTTTATTGCATTTACATACACTATCAACAACCACTACCCATTCAAAGCTTGGTGGAACAATAAAAGGATTTACACCCAAGGTCCGAAGGCTTACCTTAATGCTCCAATTCAACCTTTGTTCACCAACAAGTTTGCGACTAATCAAACTCTGAATTCAAGCTACAACTTTGCAAAATACACACCTAATCCAAGGTGTCACACAATCAATCAATACAAGTTAATGAATATCAACATATTCATCAACAAAACAACAATTCCACACCATAACTTGGCATTAACTTACCTATCCAAATGAGCTAATCAAGCTCTATAGCTTCCTTCAATAGTTGGTCACTCAAGAATGATCCAATTGCCTCAATCCTAGCCATCACATGGACACAATAATATCCAACCAAACCATGGCTTAACAATACAAGAAACTACACATGTCCAAACATGAATTTTTTCAATATATTGAGCAACAAACAAACGACAATCTAAGTCCGTTTCTACCGTTTATATATCATTTCTAACAACTTTTACAAAGGAATTTAACTTCAATCTCTCTAACATACCTCATTATTCATGCATTTACCTAAAACAAAACCATAATGCACGTATCTTCCAAAATGACAACAAGAGTTGGAATTCTTACCACAAATACAACCCCAAAGGTGTAAGGAAGAGGCACCAAGCTCAAGGAACCAAAACTTCACCTCTAGCTCCACTATCTCCAAATTTTCACCCCTCCCACCAAGAATATCTCACTCCACAATGGCTCCCACTCAAAAATAAGCTAGGATTAAGGACGAGGGAAAAATTTGAAGTGGTTTAGGCTTTGGAATTGAAGGATTTGAGTAAGAAATGGATGAGTTATGGTTTGGAGCTGACAACCATGGCTTCTCACCCTCTCCTTCACGGTGTGTGTCGCTGGAAGAAGAAGAAGAAATGAGATTGGATTGTGTCTTTTTTCACTTATCATAAGTTAAGCTATCTTAACCGAGTATAAGTTCATCTATCTAGTTAACTCCATTCTCTTTCAAACTTTACCCAACGGTCTGGAATATTTTTCTAGGAATATTTTTACCTTTACTTTTATATTTTGGGTACTTTTGTCTACACACATTTTTATCTCATAATTTTCACTTACTATACTTTTCACCGCAAAAGTGACTCTAAGTCATTTAATTAGATATTTTACCTAATTTAACCCACTAATACAAGATTAATTACCTAATTACATGCAATTAATTACATCTCATGATGAGAGATATTATAATTTCCCTTTGTTATATATCTACATAATTTAGCATTTACAATGAAGCATAAGTACACTTGTACAATACATCATTCAAATATAGGGCAGGATATTCTTATACCAGTGTAAGAATTAGAAGTCTTATACTCAATCTTGAGCATTGATCCACTTATATCCAATGGCTAACATTACTAAAAAATTAGAGCCCTTAGATATAAGTGAGATTAATGGTCAAGATTGAAAGTGTAACTTACACTGGTGTAAAATGATCATGATCCTTCAAATATATATATATATATATATATATATGTATATGTAAAAGTATTTATCATTTTAAATGATATAAGTTATGTCATTTTAAGACAGAAATAGATACAAGAAATTGAAATCATGGGAAGAAAGTGAGTGGATTTTTTTAATTTAAATTTTAAATAAAAAAATATTATTTTGGGTCCATCTCTCTCTTAAGATGACATAACTTTATGTCATTTAAAATGATAAACACTTTTTCCTATATATATATATATATATATATATATATATTACAATTTTTATTCCTTAATATAAATTTTTATGATATAATATTTATTATTTTTTAGGACATCCGCCTCTCATGATAACGAGGTGGGGGAAAAATACAATAATAATAATGGAACTGCAAATAACAATAGATCCAGTGTCACCTAAAATCCAATTGTAGGTCAATCGGACCCTATCCAAACCCCACGATAGTACTGTCAAATATCATAAAGCGATGCATGAATTGTATATACAATTATACATGCCATCATGTGAAGCTTTCGGCCTCCAAATAACCCCAAATCCAAAAGAATACAAGGTTTTAATAAAGAAAAATTTAACAACTCGCCAATGCTCATTTTGTCTACTTTCGCAAAACAATTAAAATATTAATGGTCCTCCTCGATATCTCTTCAATCAATAATTTGCCACATTAGATTATGTGAGATTACAGTTTTAATATTATCTTTGTAAATAATATAGTTTATTAAAGTATCACATGTCACAGAGAAAATAAATTTCTAAAACTAATGTATGTAAGAATTTTATTTTATTTTATTTACTTTGGAAGAGGTTAATTCATTTTCTTCTAGTTTTCATTTGCTAACATTTGTTTCTTTCGCAATTATTGGTGAGAAAATGGGACTTACCTTTTTGTTGTCTAACGTCTTTTTCATTTTCTTGTTTATGGTCGTCGTCACCCGCAAGTGTTTTCTTGAATGGTGCCACTGATGACGTGGCAAACCCACTCTTGTTCCAAAAAATTTTCCCCTCTACGCCCCTCCAATTACTGTTCATAAGCATTGTATACTAAGGACATGAACGTCATTTCATTAAAATAGAATGCACCAAAGTTCATAGAGTAAAACACTATGGAGCAAGAACAGGGGATTTTAAAATAGAAACGGATGCAGGGGATTTTGCGCTCTCATCTCTCAGGACCTGACTTGTTCCTGATACAAAAAATTTTGTCTTGAACAGCTTTATGATTTTCAAACCCACCCATCACTTTCTCTCACTAAATCAAACACACACACTCTCTCTCTAGAGATTCAATACCAGGGATTTTCCTAGTATCTTGAGAATTTTTCAAGAATCAGCTTTGTGGAGAGGGGCCTCGGAAGGTGAGTTTTTGTTGTTTTGTTTTTGGACGAATTTTCTTGTGGATTCGGTGAAAGCTGAAAACTTAATCGGTTTTGCGATTCTGGGTTTTGGAGTATTTTGGGTTTTCTTTGGTGGGTTTCTGTTGGATTGTGTAAACAAGCTACTTTCAGGTTCTTTTCTTGTTGTCGTTCTTTTACCTTTTTGCTTTCGTTTTGCTTTGTTGGTTGTCGTTTCAATTCTAGCGCTGTTAGCGGTTTCGGTGATGTTTTTTTTTTTTTTCTGTCGTTTTCGGGTCGTTTTGACCGACATGTTTTTCACGCTGAGGGACTTCCAATTTGCAGTGTTCTTCACTCTGCCGTGTGGTTTGTGACTTGTGAGTGTCAAAAAAATTATTTTCAAATTAAAAAAAAAATTAAAATTCAACATTTTTGAATATTTATTTTTTTAATTAATTGGTGTTCTTTTTGTTCTGAATATAGTACTTTGAAGTTTGAACTGAAAAGCCTTTGGCATCAAAATAGAGAGTGGAATTTCAAGTGACTTGGTACTATATTTACATGCCAAATTTGAATTGCCTGCAATTTTTGGATTTTGTGTTTGAGACCTATTTGCTCAGCAGAAAGCTCCTGAACTTTTCTATTCATTTTAAAGAATGGGTTCTGTAAATGGACTCTTAATATGCATGATTAGAGCTGCTGTATAATTAATTCTTTGGTGGGTTTATACATTGATGGTGGTGTTGTGTGGATAGAAGTTTTGGGAGGAATATGTTGTTTTTAAAGGTTCTTTACTTGATGGAAGATATTCTGGAGTCATGGGAAATTAAATACATATTAAGCTATTGATAGGTTAAAAGTACTTTGAGAGAGAATCTTACTGTGTCAATGGACCCAAGGGCCATTAGTATTACTGATTTTAGGGTCATATCATATCTTTATTGACACTGCACAGCAATCAGTTTTATGCCCTTCGTGGGGAGAATGATTCTCTGTCCACCACAAAGTCAATGTGAAAGGGTATTTGGTATCTGGATTTTTGTTTCTTGAACTTACTTTGTAATGTTCTTCCTGTATCTTTGAAAAGAGATTTCTGAAATATGAGATTGTTTTGAGTTTGATATGTATAGTTTACTGGTTTATGATGAGAATACTTTTATTTTTTTTCTTTCTTATAACACATTGTTAATAACAGGTTGGCTTCGAAGTCCATAAAATTTAGATACAACACACAATGGTAGCTAAGATCCGGCAAAGTGCCACTGACTCTCCTAATCCAAAACCAGAGGTTGGAGAGATTGACACCAGCCCACCTTTTCAGTCTGTTAAAGATGCTGTCTCTCTATTTGGTGAAGGTGCTTTCTCTGGGTCTGGTGAAAAACCTATCCTTAAGAAGGCAAAACCTTATTCTGCTGAGGTAATTGTCATTTTTGTATTTGTAGGTTTTCTCAACTACATATCCCTTGTGGTGTTGCAAAACTATATCTGAGAGTTGCATAGTGTATCCTGTAAATTTAATGGCAGGGTAACTTTAGTGTAATCCTTGCATGATTTTCAAGTTACTCTATTTAACCCTTTAATAAGAAATACTTTAACTCTATGAAGGATTAATAGTATGCTTTGGAGTAGATAGTTACCTAGTTTACTTAATAAAAGCTTTACACTATTATATTGCCTTGAGTTTCTTCCCATTTTGCAAGGAGGCTGTCTTACTCTGATAACAATGTTAAACTTCTTCTGCTTATAATAGGACTAGAAAATGCAGACAGTTTTTTATCAAATAAATCCCGAGGTTTTCTCTGTACTGATACAGATATGGTATCAGTTCCAGAAGGTTCTGTATGCAAGTGTATACCTCCCACTTTCTCACTATCTATGGAGAAACTCGATCAAAAACAGAAATAGAAATGATAGAACAGACTTCAAAGGTCTACAAACCTCCCTGCCTAAAGGCCCCAAAACTTTCCTCAATTCATGGCTAAATCTCTTTTTCTTACCCTTATGTATAGATTGTCACTCCTCAAACCATTCCTGTCCCCTTCTTCTTACTGCCACATCAACATTCAGTTATGCTGCAGCCCATTAGCATGAACCTTCTCAATATTCCCCATCGTGTCATCCTTATGCATTTAATAAATCATATTGAATTTCCCCTTTTAATCACTTTTACTACCTTTGTATCTATCTTTCTATATTGAATTTCTACTTTTAATCACATTTAATCACTTTGACAGTTATAATTTATTGCGAATGAATAATTAATTAAAAAGTGTGACCCAATAAATTATAACCGTCAGATTGGCGGAAATCAACGGTTAGGATTTGGTGTCAAACTTTTTAATTTGACACCAGTGTCAAATTAAAAAGTTTGACATGGTGTCAAATTAAAAAGTTTGACACCAAATCCTAACCGTTGATTTCCGCCAATCTGACGGTTATAATATATATGACAAAGGATACTTTGACACCAGTGTCAAATTAAAAAGTTTGATACCAAATCCTAACCGTTGATTTCCGCCAATCTGACGGCTATAATTTATTGGGTCATATTTTTTAATTAATTATTCATTCCCAATAAATTATAACCGTCAGATTGGCAGAAATCAACAGTTAGGATTTAGTGTCAAAAGATCTTGCCCCTGTATATATACAGAGAGAGAGAGAGAGAGAGAGAGAGAGAGAGAGAGAGAACACCTTGTGCGTCTTTTTACAAATTGAACCGTTTGTTCTGTATGATAGTACATATGATTTTTGTGTTGTTATACATCTTGCAAATCTCGTCTTGTTAGCAATAACTTTTTAGTTTTAGTTACTTTGACTCTTCTGATAGCTTTTTCAAGATTTTTTAGCTTTTATTTAAACAATGATCATTCTGAATTTGACTATTTTGGAGTTGTGAATGGCATGGAGGATAAATCAGGTTCCTAAAAAGGTCTGTGCTGTGTACAAAATTGTGTGCATTTATTATATAGGTTTTGAGAATCAGAAACAAGGGATCTGTTTGATTGTGTTCTGGTTTTTTTGTTCTTCAAACTGTTTTGTAGAATAGTTTTTTTTTGTTTTGAAAGTTAAAAGTCAAAACACAACAAAAACAACTCAGACATGTTCTTTAAATTTGATTTTTTTTTTTTTTAAAAAGTTACAATTTTAATTTTTTTTTACAAAACAGGTCTTATCAAACGCGTTTTTATTTTTTATTTTTTTGTTCTGAAAATCAAAAAACTATTGTAGAAACAGTATCCAAACAGGACCAAGATTTCAGGGGTGTCTCGTCAATGTTCTTGGTTGAAAGATATTAAAGCCACGTTGGTATACTTTGTTTTTGTTCAGTTTATTTTAAAGATCTGAGTAAAAGATGATGCATTGTCCATCATTTAAGAGGGAATTCTTATGCATGTGAAGGGACTGGTACAAGTTTCAGTGGACAACATTGCATCTTCCATCCAACATTTTGTAAAACACTAAAACTATATCCGCCATGTTTGATAATCAATTACCATAGGAATCGGTGTTACGACTTATATGGGACTTGGGAAAATATACCCAAGCAACTGTTAGGTTAGTAACAGATATTAATTAGGAGGGTCAGAGCATTTAGGAGGTAGTTACATAGTTTGTGATTTTCAAGGGAAACAGGGAGGCACAGAACATGTATATAAGGGAGACAATCCCTCGTGATAGTCATGTTTTTGACAGATTCGTTGTATGACTGAGAGTGCTCAGTGAGAAAGATATTGTCCCTTGGCAAGAGAAGTGTCTCTTGTATGCTCATTGGTTTTTCTCATCAATAAAACATATTTTTGTTTTATCATTTTCCTTTAATTCTTCCTTTCTGTTCTGCAAGTTTTAATCCCTAAAGAATCCCGAGCTGTATCAGTTTGATTGGACACGACAAAACTTAAGCTGTTCTTATTACAGAAGTTGTTCTAACTTCTAACCACTAAACTAGGTTATCTGGTTATTATTTTACTTTCCTTCTTTCAAAGTTAGCTTTAAATGTATTTTGTCTTTTTCATTTTGAAATTTACAAGTTTATTCTTTTACTAGAGAGTTTTGGCCAAGGAGACACAACTTCATGTAGCCCAAAAAGAACTGAACAAGTTAAAGGAGCAAGTAAAGAATGCTGAAACTACCAAGGCTCAAGCCCTTGTGGAGCTTGAAAGGGCCCAAAGGACAGTTGATGATCTGACGCAAAAGCTAAAAGTTATTAGTGAATCAAGGGAGTTAGCAATCAAGGCAACAGAAGCTGCCAAGAGTCAGGCTAAACAACTTACAGGAGAAAAGTATGACGTCCTTGATGTAACAAATGGTGCTTGGAAAGAAGAGTTAGAATCTGCAGTTAAGAGTTATGCGTCTGTCATAACAGAACTGGATGCTGCAAAGCAAGAGCTGAGGAAGATTCGTCAGGAGCGTGATTCATCCTTGGATGCAAGACTGTCTGCTTTCAACCAAGCAACTGAAGCTGAAGATGCAATGAAGGAAAACACAGAAAGAGCATCTGAGCTGTCTAAAGAAATTTCAGCTGTAAAGGAGTCAATTGAGCAAGCAAAGCTTGCATCTATTGAATCACAGCAACAGCAAGCAATGATATTAGCTGATAAAGATGTTCTAAGACAATCATATAAAGCTACCCTTGAACAATCCGAAAAAAACTTGCTCGCTTTAAAGAAGGAATTCAATCCTGAGCTCACCAAAAATCTTGAAGTGCAGCTAGCTGAGACAGTGAATGAAATTGGGGTTCTGCAAAAGGAATTGGAAAATAAAAGGACGTCAGACTTGGACGTTGTGAAAAGTGTCACTTTTGAGCTTGATGATGCTAAGGAGTCACTGCAGAAAGTTGCAGATGAAGAAAGCTCTCTTAGAAGCTTGGTGGAAACTCTGAAGGTGGAACTAGAGAATGTAAAGAGAGAACATTCTGAATTGAAGGAGAAAGAATCTGAAACTGAATCCATTGTTGGGAATCTGCATGTCAAGCTCCGCAAAAGTAAGTCTGAACTTGAAGCTTGTTTGGCAGAAGAATTTAAAGTTAGAGGTGCATCTGAGGAAATGATCTTGACGCTGAGCCAGCTGACATCTGAAGCTGAAAATGCACGGCGGGAAGCAGAAGACATGGAGAACAAGACAGCAGAATTGAAGAAGGAAGCTGAAGTTACCATGCTTGCATTAGAAGATGCTGAGAAAAAGCTCCAAGTAGCACTGGAAGAAGCAGAGGCAGCAAAAGCAGCTGAGGCAAGCGCTCTTGACCAGATTACCGTGTTAACTGAAAGGACTACGGCTGCACGTGCATCGACGTCTGAACATGGTGCTAAAATTGCAATCTCAAAGGAGGAGTTTGAGTCGCTAAGTCGGAAAGTTGAGGAGTCTGATAAACTAACTGACATGAAAGTGGCTGCTGCGAAGGCACAGGTTGAAGCAGTGAAGGCTAGTGAAAATGAGGCTCTCAAAAGGTTAGAGACTACTCAGAAGGAGATCGAGGATATGAAGACTGCAACACAGGAGGCATTGAAAAAGGCTGAGATGGCTGAAGCAGCAAAGAGGGCAGTGGAGAGTGAGCTTCGAAGGTGGCGAGAGCGCGAGCAGAAGAAGGCAGCTGAAGCTGCATCGCGGATATTAGCTGAAACACAGGTGTCATTAGAATCATCTCCTCAGCACTATAGAATTCAAAAGCAGAATCCTCCTCTTACTCATTCAACAGTGGAGGTGAGGAAGTTAGAAAAAGAGAAGGTTTCAGTTTCAAAGAAAGTTCTGTTGCCTAATATTAGTGGTATCTTCCACAGGAAGAAAAACCAGATTGAGGGTGGATCTCCTTCTTATCTTCCTGGTGAAAATCCTGTATGAAGTTTGAAATTTGTACTAGTTTGTGCAGCTCTTGAATGTGAGAGAAAACATTTGGTTTGTGTAGCTGAGAAATTTGATCAGATTTTGTCATAGTAGTGTCTGTTTGAAGGAAAGGATTGTGTAGTGTTTATAGTTTGGTGACAAATTCGGGGATGCATCATGTAAATGGAACTCAGGTAGTAATATCAAAATCTATTGGTATTTTTCTGTTGATACTGAGGTTTCAATGTCTGGTAGTTTCAACTCTTTCATGGGACCTCTATGTAGAAATGTTTCTATGTTTTAATTTGAAGCAAAGTCTAATGTGGACTCTTAATCTTCACCCCCTCACGTGGAGGTTCACAAGCTCCATATTTTATTTTAGGGAATGATATCCCATAATTTTCTTTTAAAAGTAATTAAAAATCGTTAGCATTTGAGTATATTATTTAATGACGAAAAAAAATACCAGTTTTGTTTTGATGAAAAAATATATTAGTGTTTTATAAATTATAATGCTGATGAAGAATTTACTTTATTATTAATTTTATTAATATTATCTAATTTTTATTATTAGATTTATATTAAGATTAGGTGATGATATTTAATTTAAATAAATTTATTGAAAATTTAAAATACACCATATAAATTAATAAAAATATAAAATTTAATTAAAAACTATACAGAATTTATAACATATTAATTATCAAATTAGTATGTAAAAAATAGAGTAAAGTATATTTTGGGTTCTCAATAAATATTACTGAGTTCAATTTAATCCTATAGGAAAAAAAAATTGACTCGTAATCCTTCTAAAATTTAAAATAGACCTATTTTAGTCTTTTTGAGAGACTAACGTAGGTCTTCTTTGAATTTCAAAAGGATAATAAGTTGATTTTTTTTCTAAGATATTAAAATGGGTTCCGTGATTTTTGTTGAGGACTCAAAAGGTAGTTTACTCTAAAAAAAATATGACGTCTTCAATTCATACGCATTATATATCTTTAAATTGTATATTAATTTTTTATTTTACAATTATATTTATTTTTTATTTTTTACTGTACTTATTATTTATTTAATGAATAAGTTATAAATATATTAAATATTATTACATATTCTAATATAAAATTTTTAAATTGAATTAATTACAAATTATATTAATTTTCTATTTAATGATAACACAGTATCCTTTAGCCATCACTGTTCCCCCGCACTCCGGATTAGTCTCATAGACGGCTCAAAGAGTCGAAGCTCGTGGGGATACCGGAGGGAGCCAACTCGTCTCAAAGAGATAATTAGGGTTGGGTAACTCCAAAAAAAAAAAAAAAATGATAACACAGTATTTTTTCTTTAAAATTAATTTTTTCTACTTTGAATAAGTAAAAGTATAAATAACTAGAATCTTAATAAGCTTAATTTACTTTAACCAATTACGATATATTTTTTTCCAAAATATAATGTGTTCGGTCAAAAAAAAAAAAAAAAAAAATATATATATATATATATATATATATATATATATATATATATATATATAGGAAAAGTAAATCTTATGTTGTAGGAGAATTCAAATCTCATGTCATAGATACGTTAAATGTGGGACCCACCTATTTAAAAAAATAAAAAAATGAGTGGCACACCTTTTTATGGTATGTGTAGGAAGGATTTGTTTTCTCATGCAACATGAGAAAAACAAACCCCTATATATATATATATATATATATATATATATATATATATGTATGACCTAACCGGCTAACCCTTGATTATAAGGCTTTTTAAATCAATGAATAGTTGAAAGCATTGCATGTACGAAGCTTTATGGTATGCAAGCTTTTACTTTCTTTTTTTTCTTTCTCAAAAGGTAATGTGATAGGTAAAATTTATTTTTCTCAATTTAATGATAAGCTATTTCTCTCATTTGATATATTATGTAAGGGAAATGTATCTATTATATTGTAGGAATCAAATTTTTTATCATGTTAAAATAAAGACAAGACTAATTCATTAAATAAAGTGTTTTCTCACTTTTTTTAATATTATATACTTTGTCCTCTATTTTTAACATAACAAAAAATTTGATTCCTATAACATAAGAGATATAATCCCTATTCTATAAACATACAAATATAATGAATTATAAGCCATTGGAGCTAGCCTAACTATGACAGGGGTGGGTAGTGACTAGCTATGATACACGGACACTGACACGGGACACGACACGCCGATACGTCAATTCTAAAAAATGACATATTTCAACACGTTGGGACACCTTTTGATATTAAATAATATTTTTAATATATATAATATAATTTATATTTAATAGATATAACAGTCCATAATAAGTCATATAACCAATCAAATATTCAAATTTCATAACATAAATATAAACAAAAATAATTTTCGTACCTTGTTAATTTTTCATGTCAAATTTAAAAACAGAAAAAAATTTATTTATAAATAATTTATTTTATTTTTAGTTAATAAAATTAAGATTAAAAAAAACGTGTCCGAGCGTTGACTACGTGTCCGAAAAAGTTGACTGCGCATCGAAAAAATGTGTCGGAGCGTGTCCGAGCGTTGACCACGTATCCCAAAATATTGACCGCGTGTCCGAGCGTGTCCGTGTCCGACACGTGTCCGACACGCACAATTCAAAGAAAATAGCGAGTCCGTGTTTCACAGGTGACTAGTTAGTAATAGATGTTGTGTTCGATTCTCAATGTGTGTATATATATATATATATATATATATATATATATATATAATGGTTAAATATTTCCACAGTCATTTTAGATCAGTGTTTTAAAACTCTGCCCCACCTTGGGGTCGGTCCCTCAGGTCACTGACCCCCCCTCTCTAAGGGTTCGAGTTAGTAGTTAGACCATATTTGCACGTTGACCCCTCTAACCCTCCGAAACCCCCGGTTAAACTCATGACTCCCCGATCACAAGGGTCAAAGGGGTCACTGCATTTTTTTTTAAAAAAAAAAAAATTACACACAAAATGATGTCATTTGATGTGTAAGAAAAAAGAAAACAAAAACTCGTTGCTGTTAGATTTAGAACTAGATCTGAAATCTGAATCGTTCTTCTTCTTCTCTTCCCATCTTTTCTCCCAGACCCAAACCCAGTCTCCTTGTTCCGATTATCTCCTCCACTGTGCTGGTTCTTCTCTCTCACAGTTAATTTGTCGTTTCGTTGCCTCTCCTCCGTTATTCTCTATTTGGTAAGGGATTTCCTTTCACATACTGTTGTTGGTGCATGAGAAGGACAAGAAGGGTATGAGTTTGATGATATAACTTTTCATTAACTCCATTGGAATATATGTTTTATACTTTAATTAGCTTGTGAATATTGACTTGTAGATGTAATTGATTGAATTATGTTAAGTATATTTTGAATCTTTAATGATTGGTGATTTTATTTTTTTGAATTTTTCATATAGAACATATATTTATATTTTTTTTAATGTATAAAATCGGGTCAGCGAAGTGACCCCGTGACCTCCCGATTAAACCATGACTCCGTGACCCCTGACCTTAGCCGAGTCAATAGCCGGACCGGGTTTTTAAACACTGCTTTAGATAAGGTTATCTACGGCTACCCTTTTTAACAAAGTCTGACCAGTAAGATATAAAAGTTGCATTTTTTCTCTCGACAACATGTGAGGAGAGAGAAAAAAAGAATAGGTTTATTGTTATAACTATATCTTACTGGTCAGACTTAGTTAAAAAAGGTAGTTGTAGATAATGTTATCTAAAGTAGCTGTAGAAATATTTTACCTTATGTACATATATATATAGGGGAAAGATATTGCAACAACCATATTTAATATTTTCACATTAAATATGGGGAATCATAACCATACAAAAATGAAAATAAATATAACCGTTTGATCAACATAATCGATCTAACGGTGAAATTGATTGGTAGTAACATTAATTGATTGTTACAATATTCTTCCCATATATATATATATATATATATATATATATATATATGGAAAAGATATTGCAACAACCATATTTAATGTTTTCACATTAAATATGGAGAATCATAATCATACAAAGATGGAAATAAATATAACCGTTGGATCAATATAATCGATTTAACGGTGAAATTGATTGGTAATAACATTAGAAGTAACATTAATTGATTGTTACAATATCATTCCCCTATATATATATTATATATATAGAGAGAGAGAGGCAGGATCCTTTGACACTGGTGTCAAATTTGAAGTTTGACACCTCATCTGAGAGCTGTTAGATCAAAAAAGATCAATGGTGTCACATGCTTACAAATCAGAGCCATTGATCTTTTTTGATCTAACGGCTCTCAGATGAGGGTGTCAAACTTCAAATTTGACACCGGTGTCAAAAGATCCTGCTATATATATATATATATATATATATATATATATATATATTGGGAATCGAACACAATATCTATTACTCACTAACTACCCACCTCCCTCAGTATTAGGCTAGCCCTAGTGGCTTATAATTCATTATATTTGTGTGTTTATAGAATGGGGATTATATCATTTATGTTGTAGGAATCAAATTTTTTGTCATGTTAAAAAAAAGACAAAATATATAATATTAAAAAAAATGAGAGAATACTTTATTCAATAAATTGATCTTGTCTTTTTTGTTTAACATGATAAACAATTTGATTTCTAAATGCATTTCCCTTATAGAATATATCAAATGAGAGAAATAGCTTATCATTAAATTGAGAAAAATAAATTTTACCTATCACATCACCTTTTGAGAAATAAAAAAAGAAAGTAAAAGCTTGCATACCATAAAGCTTCGTACATGCAATGCTTTCAACTTTTCATTGATTCATAAAAAAGCTTAAGAGTAAATATCTTTTTGGGTCCCTAACAAAAAATGCGGTTCCCACTTTAGTCTCTTATAAAAATAAAATAGTCAGTTAGTCCCTAACAAATTCAAAGTGGACCCATTTTAGTTTATGGGTCTTTTTTGAATTTGTGAGGGACCATAATTTCAACTAAATGGGTCCACTTTGAATTTGTTAGGGACTAACTGACTAATTTATTTTTGTAAGGGACTAAAGTGGAGACCGTATTTTTTGTTAGGGACCAAAAAGGGTATCTACTCAAAGCCTTATAATCAAGGGTTAGCCGGTTAGGTGACACATAATTTTTTAGCCTTCAAAACCTTTCGCACGTGCCAAACATGTGCATTGAACTGAGTTGGGTCGAAAGAGAGTGGATCCTCTTATATAAAAAAGTAATCATGTGGTCATGTTATTTGATCATAACCACTTATTTAAAAATTATACATTTTTCTCTCTCTTATCTCATCATCAATGAATGATTGTAATCAAATAACATGATCACATAATCACTTTTTCACATAAGAGAATCCACTCCCTGGTAGAAATGTATGAAAAAATGACATGTGGAAATTTTTTTCGATTGTTGTATCTTTTATATAAAGAGTAGTGTTATATCTACAAAAAAATTTTACAAACTACACAATGTCTGATCGGTAATACTCTACTCAAAAATATATTATCGATTAAAAATTTATAATAAAAAAATTTGCAAATATAACCTAAATATAAACAGATATGATAATTTAACCATTAATATCAAGTGATGGGAAATCATGAATAGCTCTAAAGTATTGAATCTTATGTTTAGTATTGAATCTTTTTCTTAGTGATTTTAACCGAAACAAACATGAATAGCTCTAAAGTAAAAAAATAATAATAATAAAATATTTATAACACGTGAATTGAAAGGGGAGAGATTAATCAGCAATATTATTCAAAATCCATTCTTTAAAAACGATTTAACACAAGTTTAATAGGAGGCTGTCCTATTTTTATTTTTATTTGATTTGATACTCGATAAATTAATATTTATTAAAAAATTAATATTTAAATTTTAATACGTTATTATTATAAAAATAAAGGATAATATAATGCTATAAAATTCTTGTTACGCTCATGATATACTAAATATTTAAATTAATAAAGTGCAATTACCGAATCTATATTAACTATTTGTGTTAATATTTTCTTATTTTATATTCAAATCTTTACGGATTAGCATTTTTTTACAGTCAATGTATTTTTGCAATTATAATTTATTTCAGGGTTATAATAGTCTTTTTCATTATAATTTTTTAACCCAAAACGACGTCGTTTTGGGAGCGAATGTAGATAACTTATCTACATTCACTTTAGAAACATTAAAACCTAATTATATATATATATATATATATATATATATATATATATATATATATATAAACAGAAAAATATTTCTGCAGTTAATGCAGATAAGTTATTTACATTTACTTCCAAAACGACATCGATTTGGGCTTGAAAGATTAGAAAATTATAATTATAAGACTATAATAATTCTGAAATAAATTAAAATTACAAAAACACCGTGATTTTCGTCCAAAACGACGTCGTATTGGGTTTACTGCAGATAACTTATCTGCAGTAATTGCAGAAAAAGCGAATCTATATATAAAATTAGGGTTGGCAAAATGGGTCAACCCGGCTCAACCCGCATGCAACTCGCGTTCAACCCGAAAAAAACGAGTCGGGTTAGGGTTGGCTCGAAAAAATGGAAAAATAAAATAAAATTTCACTGATGCTAGAACTTCTAAATTTTTTTCCTAAATTATTAATTCATTCAATATAAAGACATTATACAGATAAACCATAGAAAATTTTGCATTTGGACTTGGACTTATTGGCAGTTGGCACCACATTCACACTGTCACACATACTATAGAAAAGGTCTTTAATGCACGATTTTAGACTTATTGGCAGCTGCAAGGTATTTTTGTTTGGGTATTTAGAATTGGAATTTTAGGTTTTAGCTTTCCACTATACCTTCATTAATTTTTGTACTTTATATTAAAAAAAATCATAACCTGCGAGCCAACTCGTTTGACCCGTGAGTTGGCTCGATTTTTTTCGAGCCGAAACGAGTCGGGCTGACTCGAGTTACTAACTCATTTTCCCTAACCTAACCCGGCTCATTTTAGCCGGGTTACGAGCCATCCCGATAGGTTGGCTCATTTTTGCCAAGCCTATATAAAATAAGGACTTTGATTTTCTTATATTGCATGAAAATTGTTTTATCATATTGTGATTCAACTAGTAGTGAGCCTCACACTTATTAAAAAAAAAGGAAAAAAATTTACATGCAATCGAAGGATCACAATAAGAAAATATTTTTTTTGTAACATGAGAAATATTTTTTCCGTATAACCAAAGAAAGTATTTTCTTTTACATTACATGAGAAAAATCATATCTCATACACAGTCATTAAAAATGTGCCTTGAGTTTTTTTGTAAGAACCATCACCGTTAATTAAGGAATTTAATTAATTAATATGAGAAAATAGGAAATGATTCCATAATTGACCCTAATAATTATTATGAGACTCTAATAATTATGGTAAGTGATTAAGAATGCTGAAAGTCGCTTTTCGGAAGAAAAGTGCAGATACCGGTTCTGCTAGTCGGTATAAATGCGTACCGAAAAAGTATCCCGAAAAATTATTATAAGTGCATGATAATTACTAGAATAATATATAGGACTAAAACGAGTTTCAAGTCCAAATAATGAGAACTGCTGCCAGAAACTGATACTGGCTATGAAAAGCGCGTACAGGAAAGGTGCTCAGAAAAATATAATAAAAATATTTCAATTCTTGTAAAATTGAGTAGGTTAAGAATCCTGAGTTTGGGATTAAAATGTTAATCGTAGCAATTAAAGTTAATATTGTGTGATTAAAACGTGAGTGGCTATAAATAGTCTTGGCACATGATCCTAGGTCATTTTGATGAGCCTCCAGCGTGAGTTTTTCTGAGTTGTGAGACCAGCCACCTTGTCACTCCATTTCTTCTCCATTTTCTCACCAAAGACACCTCTTTTGATCATGGTTTCTTCTCTTGATCAACATATCTTAGTGTGAGCCACCTTGTGAGGGTGAGAGAACCTTGTTTCTGAGTTCTTGCTTCTGCATTTTGAGGTTTGTAGTGCTGAGTTTCTGGCTTGGTGCTGTGGTGTCACATTCTTGGTGTTTGATGCTCCAAGAAGGTACCTTGTGAAGAAAAGAACCAACCTTTGTATGCCATTTTCGTTTCTCTGTGAAGTCAGAGCCTTGGAGACTGTTTGAGAGCTCCAAGAGCATCACCCTTTCTGTTTTGGTGCTAAGGGTAAGTGGTTGAACCTTGAACTTGAGTTCTTTTGCTTAAAAATGGAACCTTGATGCATGTAAAGGCTTAAAGATGATAACTTAACGTTGGGGTTGGTCAAACACACCTAGAAATGCATGTTTAAGTGTCTTTAATCGGTAAAAACCCAACCTTGGAAGGATATCTTCACGAAATGCAGTTTCTGTATTCTGTCGTGAAATATCCGGATATCTGCCCGTGAAATATCCGGATATTGGATATCCGGATATGAGAATCTGGATATCCGAATATTATATATCTGGATATGGTCAGTGAGATATCCGGATATTGCATATCCGGATATGTCCCCGTGGAATATCCGGATATTCTGGAATTTCGTAGAACAGTAGCTGTGTTATGTGTACAGTAGGCTATTGGGGGTTGTGGACCCTAGATTGATGAAGTTGAACTTCTGTTTTAATTGAACTAAGTCAGAATCATGTGATTAAGGGCTTATGGCTTGTGAGAAGCCTTAGGACATAATTCGTAATATGGAAACATAGTCTTTATGTTTACACTTTTGAGCTTTGAATGTTGATATACTTGCTGGTCCTAAATCAGATTGTGATCTGCTGTGTGTTGGACTTTGAGTTTGTGGCTTTGGATAGCTAGCTTAGAGGTAAGCTTTCGTGTCCTCGGTTTAGCCATTGTTGGTTCCACCATGTCCCATGGGGGTATGGTTATATGCATGATGTTGTCTTCATGTACTGTTTCATTGAAATGTTATGGAGCTGTTAAGTGCAATTGCTGTATGATATTTATGTGGTGTTTGTCTTAAAGGGAAACCATGGGGTGGCCCTTTGGGGGTGGGTACAGCATGGGCTGGTACTGTGTGGGTAATAGATGTATTCCTGCATTTTTCTGATCAGTAGAATAGTTATAACCCACATGACATGATTATCTGCTGCATTGCACTATTTTGAAAATTATATTGTTAAATTGCTTTTGAACTTATATTGCACATGTAAGTGAGATTGAGGTGGAAGATCCTTGAGGACCCCTTATCTTACTGAGATTTCTGTTAGAGATCTCACCTCACGTTTGGGGCGCTTATTTCAGGTTCAGGTAATGTTGAGACCTCAGGCGGCAGGAGGCCAGAGCTTAGTTAGATATTGTGGTTATATTATGCTGACTTGTTGGATGCTGGTTATGCATGCTGCTTTATGCTTTTAGCTTCAGTTTATGATTGTATATCATCTTCTTGTTTACGCCGTTGATTTGGTGAGCATGGAGATTGTCCATGACACATAGTATTGTTTATGTCTTGAGTCTTTTGGGAGTTGTAATAATGTATCAGGATATTGTCCGGATTACAAGATGTAATGTCGTGATTTAAATACACACTTTATTTATATATTGAGGTATTTCAGTAGATGTCTTATTGCAATTTACATACAGACGATATTTTATGAAATTGATTAAGTAATCAACTTGGCTAAGTTTAATAACGTCATAATTGAAAAGAAAAAGAATATTCCGCAATTTTTATTAAGCGCAGCTTAATACGATGTAATGTTAACAAACCGGGTATATACGGGGTGTTACATTTTTCATTTTTTATTTTTTTTAAAATCGACCCCACATATTATGTCTATAACACGAAGGAAGCTATGTTATGTGAAATAAGAGTCATTTTTTCCTGTAACAAAATATATACGATTTATTTAATCCTTTCTGATATTATAATTAAATTAAATTATATAAGATTTATTTTAAATTAAATTATAGTTTATTTCAAGAGGAGGGATATTCTTATTACCAAAATTTTCTACTACCAACTCACTACCTATCTAATCACCATTGAATCAACATTTTTTCATTTTTCACAAACTTTTTAGCATTCTCTCTTCATTCTTGGGGTTAAAGACGTTTGCTAGAGGAGAAATTTTTTTACGCCTAAGAATTACGATTACTAGGAATATGTTAGGAAAGTGAATTTTCTGGAAATGTGATCAAAAAACTGTCTGGTAAGCCAAAAGATTAGCAGGAATATTGACTGATGTTTACTAAGTATATATTTGGTTGACGATGAAATATTAACGGGAATGTAGGATAATTTTACAAAAATACCCTCAATTCTTGATGCTGACGCTATCTTGATTATTATGGATGCTTCTACCTCAGATCTTTCCTAAAATTTTTTTTTGAAAGTTTGGTGTATGGATTATTGTCGTTGTCCAATTACATACGCTGCAGATCTGGATACTGTAAATTTAGTTTATTGTCGAAGCTTTGAGGAGGAAAGTATGTGGATGTAAGATTTTAGGATGAAGTACATCTGAAATTTCGATTTTTTTTTTACTTGGGTGTCCTCCAAATCACCATGTCAGGTATCACTATTGGTTCCATCTAAAAGAGCAACAGAGAAGAGATTATGAGAAGCAAGGATGAAGAGACAAAGAAAGCAACAGGCAATTTGGAAAATTTGAAACGAAGAGGAAGGGGTATTATTGTCCCAAACAATTTGGGAAACTTTGCCATCGAACAGGAATTCAGGAATACCACCTTCCTGGTGGGCATTCTTGAATAGAATTTTTCTTCACAAATTTTTTTCCCTGGGTACCTAATTTGTCCAGAAAATTTTCCAAATTTCCTATACCAAACATGAATATATAAAATTACCAGTATCAGTTTCCCAGTAATCCAAAACTTTCCTTTCTACCAAACATGAATATATAAAAGCTTCGAAATCTTTCCGGCACCGGCGAGTTCTACCGTCGCCACGTGTTCCTATGCTATAAGAACCCCAGGGTGTGGCCATCGCGTATCGAAGCCGCGGAGTCTGATCGCTTTCCGAGGTTGCTCTGCGCCGCTATCGTTGCCAGAAAGGTTGATATGAAGAAGGAGGTAATGCACTAGTACTACACTAGTGTGTCATGAATTTGGTGCGTTTTTTTGGGTGGGCATTGAACCCTTTACTGAGAACTTTGCAACCAAATGTCCCAGCTAAGTAAGTTGGGATCTTTTTTCTTTCTTTCTTTCTTTTTTTTTTTTTTGAATTGATGTTCTTGAGATGGGTTTATTGTTTTATGGTTGGTTCTTTTTTTCTTAGGGTATAAGGTAGAGCTGATTTCATTTAAGGTGCTTTTTTCATTTTATTTTATTTCTTTGTACTTTTTTTTTTTTTAAGGGAGTTGAGTTACCTAATTTTATGCAAATTACATGATATGTGAATTTTGTTATTGAGGATGGCCTACTAATGCAGTAAAAATTTTGTCTGGTTTCAGTGATTTTTATTCATTACATAGGTTCTGGCTGTGACTTGGGGTCTATTTGAGGATGATGTATGGTGGGAAGTAAGGTTTATTTGGTTTAAGTTGTAGTGATGATGAACTAACCCTGGTATTGGAATGGGTTGGAATCTTGCTCCAAACCAAAATATAACTGCTTGGTACTATAATGTGTTTTGGTTTATAGCCAATTTTGTTTTAAGCTTATTTTAACTAAATCATGTTACTACTTTAAAGGGTGTTTGGTTTGATTATTCTTTCCTTTTTAGCTGATATGTTTTTTCATTAATAATTACAAAAATGCCAGTTTATATTCATTCTGTTTTCAATTCCTATTTTCAACATTGTGTGAAGGAAATGGCGAAAACAAGGAAATGTGATTTTCACTATTTCCTTCCCAAACTTATAAAAACAGGAAACAGAACAAAAACAATGTGACATTATTTTAATTGTTAATGAAAACATATATACTGAAGATGAATATGAACTGTGGCTAATTGTCTTGGATTTATCACTTTGCTAGACCTGCTTAACGATATGTGAGGGGCATGATGGGACTGAAACATCAAATGGGGATATATTAATCTTTCCAGATATGATCAGATACAGGTTAGTACTTAGTTCAAGTTCTGTTTTGCAACTTTTGATTCCCCTATAAAAGTTTCTCTGATGTTTCCCCCTAATTCATACCAACAGCAATTTTAGTGAAATTGCAGGAGATTAACGCATTTTGATGTTGAGACATTTGTTGAAGAAGTTCTTGTCAAGGATGGAGAATGGCTTCCTGGAAACCCTGAATCCTTAAAAGCTTCATATGTTTTTGTGTGTTCACATGGATCGCGTGATCGTAGGTGTGGGGTTTATGGACCTCTCTTGGTCAGTAGATTCAGGGAAGAGATAGAGTTGCGTGGTCTTCAAGGTAAAGTGTTTGTTAGCCCGTGCTCGCACATTGGGGGGCATAAGTATGCAGGAAATGTCATTATATTTGGATCAAGCTTTAATGGAGAAGTCACTGGCCACTTGTAAGAAGGAGATTCCCCTGGTTATTAACATATCTTTTGGTGACAGAACTTTCCTTTTCTTCTTTAAAAACCAGAAACACCTTTATAACATTGTTTTTATATTCAATATTGAGCTTTGTAGGTATGGATATGTTACTCCAGATCATGTACCTATGTTGCTGCACCAGCACATCATAAAAGGGAAGATTGTTGACTCACTATGGAGGTGAAATTTTTCTATAATTTTTTTTTCAGTTTTTAATTTTAAAAGTTGTTTTTCTTTTAGTTTCCTGGCTTTTTGGAGCAGAGGGTAGGTGAGTGGGGTTAGAAAGAAATGGAAGGTTAAAATGAGTGAACTGGCAAATTTCAAAGGCTTCTGAGTTCTAAGGAATCAGTTTTTTGAGATTCTTACACACCTAGAACATGAATTCCCTTTTTGTCAATGGTTTAATATTTTGCTTTCATTATTTATTCTGCTATTTGAAATATAGCCTCCTCATGTGAACTTTGGTTTCCATATTTTCAAATTGAAATTGTGGTCAACCAGCAAGGCATATGTTCTACCTTTTTCTGTTGGTCATGTGAATTTTGCTTTATACAACTTTAACTAACACCTTCCATTTCGGTTTTTGACTATTTAAACTTTCAAGTTACAAGATTAAAAGCATAAAACTCATTCTCCCAGCCAAAGATTTAGCTCTATAAATTTAAGACCTTAAGGATGTATATATGATGAATAACTCCTCAGGCAATCTTTCTCTCTCCTCCATAGAATGTTCAGGAAAACTAAGTTCTCCTATAACATCATTATCAACTTACTAGTCATGAATTGATATTTCATGTGAACATTCCTTCTCTGCTCAAGTCTAATTTTGGCATGCTTAAATCTAATACATGAAGTAAAATATAATAGTATGTAGCTAGCTGCTAGGTTATGAAAAAAATTTATGACAGTCCCTAGAAAATAACTGATATTTATTTTGTTGCAACATGTTTTAATTTTTGCGATCAGGGGTCAAATGGTTTTATCAGAAGATGAACAGAAGAAAAACTGAGAACAAAGGACGAACTGCGTAAGAAACTTAGAAGGAAGCACAGAAGCACTGATGCAGATGAAGGATCATGGAATAAGAACTGCAGTGTTGAGATCTCAAGACAACTTTGAGAGGTGCTGCCAAGGAAATGGAGAGAGATGTTGCCGAGAAAATGAAGACTCTTGTTGCAGTCAGAACAACCATTTGTTAGAGGAAATGAGAGAACTCTTATCTGATATTAAGAGCAATGAGAATGTGATATCTCGGATCAATAGTGGCAAAGGAGCATCAGACAAGTTTGGTTCCATGGCAACATGGCTTGAAAGCTGGGAACAAGAAGATACTTATGCTGCTCTTGCTGTTGTTTGTGCTGCTGTGTCAGTTGCCATAGCCTATAGCTGCTATAAACAGCTGAGATGAGATGAATCAACAATTAAATTGATAGGTACTTGGTAGTGTTATTTAGCAGTGGCTTAGATAGTTTAGGCTATGCTATATCTTCATTAGTGCAGTTCTTTCTTTAGATCAATAGATATATATTTTTACATTATTCATCGGTTCATCGATTACTTGATTAGTTCAATTTGAGCCGGGTAGAACCACATGGGCAGCAAAGCTCTCTCTATCAAGTTTTAACACAGTTGCGGTCCTAGGGATTCGAACTGAAACTCAAAACCACTGATTAAGCTGGAATAAACCCTTACGGTTGATTCACTTTCTTTTAGATCAATACTTACTAGATATTCCCAGATATGCTGGGAATGAGTAGGAGCTCAATCATTAATTCGGATGTGTGTGCTTGACTGCTTCTGGAGCATAAAATATTGGCTGAGACACTTAGAGTTTACCAGTTAGCTTCATCTGTACATATACTCAAATTAGATACTAATAGTTTATTTAGGTGGAATTGATTTGTAACATTTATTAATTTGATGTAAAGCATAAGGCTTTGGTGTTCGATACATTGCAAATTATACATATTTCTTACTTTGCCACATGTTGGATTAGCCAATTAAAAAATATAAGTATTAAATTAAAAGAAAACATATGCAAATCCATTCATTGAGTTAATAGATTTTGATATAATTGGTATAGTCAATCATTGTTCAACTCTAAATAAATTTTGATATTGCGTCTCCAACTTGTTTCTCAAAAATAAGTATTTTACCATATTTTTGAGTTATAACTTATGGAAAAACATATATAGATGAGACATAAATATGACACTACAAAAAAGTGAATATAATACTTTTTGAAAATTATAAGACTTGCTATGATTAAGATAAACATATAAAATTAATATAATATTTATCTAAAAGCACAAATCTTAAACTAGAATAAAGACATTAATATTTTTTAAATTATCTTTAATCATTGTATAATAAAGTATTACTATTATTGTGATTTATCGCTAGTATTGGTATAATAGTTCAAAAAAATAATTAAAAGAAATAAATCAGAAGTAATCTAAAAGTATTAAAATATGTCGAATACAATATATATTGGATATCAATATGACTACCATTTTAAACTATCGGTACTTACTTTGATTATGACTCTTATTAAAATTAACATTGAACTTTAAATGAAGAAAAGAAAATGAAGCAAACATTCATTAACCGAAAGGGTAGTAGTAGTACTAGTAGGCCAACATAGGCACACAACTTAAGTATAAAACGGCTTTGCCAGTAATGTAATAGAGTCATGAACTGATCATAGGTATGAAAAGGAAAACAACCTTAAAAGAAATTTAAGAGAAAATTTATATTAAAAGTGAGTCAATTGATGATGAATCTTTTTAGGCCAATTCTGCTTTGTCGTACTGAATCCTATCAATGATAGTTATCTTCTCTCAACTCTTCTTGTAAACCTTCACAAGATTTTTGAAGCTAGTTCCATGCATTCATTTATTTTTGGAAAAATAATTTCTCATGTTACATGAGAAAGCTTATATCATGTTACACACCCATCAAAATCTGAGTCAACATTTCTTTTTCTTTTTTCTTTTTTTAAGTTGAGATCCACCTAATTATGTCTCTACACAAGATAATGTTATCTCATGTAACATGAGAAAAGCATTGCGGTTTATTTTTTCTGGTAAACATGAAACCATAGCCCCAAAATTCTCTACATTTAAGTGAAACTATAGTGGTCAAATAATGATGACAAGTAACAATGTACCGAGACATTTACAATTGTAACATGAAGCCATATTTTCTACATTGAACAAAATATCATATGCTCATCATCCCAAGGTGGTTATAGATATTATATTAAAATTTCTGTCAGAATGAAATTGCATGAGTTGATGCAATCATTCCAATATTACATCTAATAACTGAGTATAACAGTAAGAAAGAACTAGTATAACCCTCCTTATCCAAAAGGGATGACAATTAATCAGTAAAAAAAAGTGGCTCAGTAAGTCTGAAGGAGGCCAGAAAACATTGTAACTAGTTTTCAATGCCCATTAGCTGCAACACCATTTGGTGAGTTGGTAAAACCATTCTGAATTTCCAATTTGTGGAACTCGGTTTCTATGGTCTTGGCTAATTTAGCATCATCTGGGTCTGGCTCTGGTATGTCTACATAGAAGGACCCTTGTCTGATTGGTGATTTTGACTCCATAATGGTAGCTTGCTGCTTGATGTAGTTATAGAGTTGTTGATGGAAGACATGATTGAAGGAGAAACTATTTTCAGTATTTACAGCTGCATGATGTCGCGATGACCTGGAATCTTCTTTTCTGCAAAAGTGTGGGAGGGATGCGTAGTCCATTACCTGTGCACAAGTTTTTAAAGAACTGTTAAGTATGTCAAACTTCTTGTAATTGCAACCAGTCTAAGAAGAATAGAATAAATTTGATTTGTTAATGCTCATTTCCAAGTCTAAATATCAAATTTAATTAGTACCATGATATATATATATATATATATATAGATAGATAGAGAGAGAAGATTCTTAATGACAAGAAATCAAATTTTACTTAGGACTTAGAAATTCACAAAATCTTGTTCTTATGACTAAAAATGACAGGATAAAATTAAATAATTGCATCTTCATTAGAATGGGAATTTCACAGCATTGAATGGGAAACTAGCAAACAAAATCCACAAGCATAATGATGCCGTTAATACCACAAGGGTAACAACACTAAATGTGTAAGGATTAAGATAGAACTAGAACTGAAGCAAAATATAACTATTTCATCAATATTACTTTAATTAGTCAAGAGAATCAAGAGGCAAACACATATACATATGGTATAGACGATAGTACTAAGAGAACTCAAGTAGATACTTGAAGATAATGTTAATGTTCACCTTCAGTAATTCCTCCTTCCCGCATCCTTTCAGCACCTGAACTCTCCGCCTTGTTCTTTCTTGCAAAAGAGGCTTTACAACCTTCAAATGATTTGAAATAAAAAGCTTTAAGCTGTTAATATATGGATTTAGAATAATGTTTATGAAGTTAAGGAAGGGAAATGAAGCAGTCCAAACTCTTCAAACATTAAGACATGCACAAACCTTCCAACATGCTGAAAATACATATGGTACATTAACAATATAGTATGTGTCTGTCTTTTCCGGGTAGTTTAAGTCATCTATTGTAGATATAGCAGTCAAAATCTGCAGAAGGTGGTCAAACAGAAATTGTCAACTATAAGAGAATCAAGCATATGGAAGGGGTGAGAACTGAGAAATCTTAATTGCAATGACAATTAACATTGATGACAATGAAGTCCAAGACAAGGGACTTTCATATGATTAAACTATGAAGAAAAAGAAGGAAAAAAAGAAAAACATTTTTCCTAAATTACTGGCCTACCCTCAATTGGTTCAGTGCTGAAAATTTTAAACCAGTCATATCCAATACTTTCACACAGGTGCCAATGTATCGTCCATGCTTCTTTGTAGCTGTTGGCTAAAACAAAATTTTCAAATAAGCAAGCAGGGCATCAGAGAATTTATAAGAATAATTAAACAATATAAGGTACTCACCAACATCACGCGATCTCTATATTCATTCATTTGGATGTGTGACTGTATATAGTATTTGTCCTGAACACAAGAAAATTGGCAATTTAATATCAAATAGATAATCCACAGGAGTTTACATGCTACATTGGGGCATATAGACAGACAAGCAGGCATCAATTCATGTAGAGGCATACAATTATAAATGTATAATGCAGAAACTTTGTAATGCGCTAAAGTTTCTAAGAAATTGTAAAGTCCCTAGTAAAAAAAAAAAGGATTTTCAGTCCAGTAAGCAATCTTCAATGAATTGGGGTGCAGTTTATGTATCATATTGTAAAGGTAGGATGAAAAGAGATGATATGAAATACTCACAGATGCTTTGTCAAGTGTACTGAGCCCAACACCAATACCAATGACTGGTAGACCCTGGCATGATTCAGCCAAAAATGAATGAAATTAGAAATCATTTATCGATAGAAGCATTTCAGATGATCTATAAAGATGTCATTTCTTATCTCTTATTATAATAACATCATCCATGTAAAGTAGGGAAGGGAAGAAATGTGAGCGAGGATGAATATAAAAAGTTTATCTCTGAGATCAAAAGAATTACCTCCTTTGAGTAACCAGACATTCCTATGAGTTGAGAATCTCGCACTTCTCTGTACAAATCCGCAGGGATTGGCTTCTGTTATTATAAAAAAGAGAAAATTAAAAAAAATGCAGCACAATCATGATCTTATTAAAAATTATAATAAACATCTAGTTTATGACAAAAGTGTGATGAATAGATATGAATAAGAATAAGAAAGAATGTCAAATCATTCCAGTAACCAGTGACCAATAAGAGTATGAATATTAGGTTTCTATAGTTTTGGAACTAACATGCATCACTTTGTCCAAAAGAATAAGCATTGTGAAATAATAAAATAATTTTATTGATGAGATTCAAAGTTGATTCGTTTAAATAACAGATGAAGTAACAGTCCCCAGTTCAAGGTATTCATCCATGACAGAAAGGAATCAAAATATATTTAGATGTATAATAACTCCTTCAATGAAATCTAAGATTTGCTGTTCCAAAATCAACAATCAACAACATAATTGCACTTAAAGGCATGGTGCTAATACAATTGTAAAACGTTTGGTACCAAAATTGAAGGCTATATATACACTTGACTATACAAATTGTCTCTTAGAACAAGCTAAAGGCTCTACTCTAGTACTGTCAATATTAGACTATTCACACATATACAAAGAGACCTAATTTTGGAGGAAGGGATTGTGTGACAACTCTGAAGGTTTGGCCTTTTTCTTTACCGCAAGCATAAATTGATGCACATAGTTGACATGTATCTTGAAAATAAATAAATAACACACATTCTTACGTATGTGCCGGAATTATCAGATATCTTCAACCATTTCTCTTCAAAAAAGAAAATTATTAAATTGAGCTCTTCATCTATATTGGTCATCTAAATATTGTAACGCTCCCATTATTTATATTACGACTAGCTTTAAATGACCAAACCCAACATAAATAGTAGATGAGGTTTTTGTGAGACATTGTGACTTCCATAAATCTTATATGCAAGATTTTTCAGAAACATGAGATGGCAGAATGACAGAATTCAGCAAACAAGTTTCATAAAAGGATAACCATAAAAACAGTAAAATTCAGAAAATAATTGCATTTTGCATAACAAAGGAACTCACCGATAAAACTTTGTCTATCTCATTTTCCACTCTCCATTGTAAACAATCAACAAGCTGTAACAGTTTAATTTGTCAATAAAGTATACACATCCAAAGATCAAGACTCGAGAATAATGCAAAGAGCAATCAATTTGGCTCAAATTCCAACTAAAAGATTTTACTAAACATAATAGATCAAACTAACCATTTTATGGGCTTTGGCAACATTCCAGTCCCTTGCTTTGAGAAACCGTACTAATGTTTCAGCAGGATAACCCTGGTGCATATTCTGATATATAAAGAGAAAGCTTTCAGGCAAAAAAGAAAATACTCATGATTGCAGATAATGAGAAACAATCAAAAACTATTTACTCTTAACTAATTAAACCAAAATCAAACAACCATGATAGGCTAATAGCACAAAAAATGTAGAGATTTAATAAATATTTAGAGGAGAAAACATTAAAAGACCCTTATATTGGTGCCGAATCACTAAATTCAGTATGATCTTCTTGAAGACTGTTTTAAATCATGAAAAGACCGATTGCATTCCAAGGAATTTCAATATTAATCCTTCAGACACCCTTTACAATCACCTAGCCACAGAAAATTTCTTAGCAGCTGCAAGGTACCAGTGATCCAGGTCAATTAGGCAGCAAAAAATAATTTTTGGGATAAATTATTTGACTTTTTCTAATCTGAGCTTGAAAAAAAAATTAAAAAAAAATTGCTTTTAACCAAATCAGGTAGTAGTAGTAGATCATCAATTATAACTTCTATTGATTCTTCTTCCTTATATATTTCTCAACACCCAAGATCAAGCAAGCAAAACAAAGAATATTAAAAGCCAAACCTTGAATGTGTTCTTCTGTTGCTCATCCACTGCAACAAGAGACAGAGAAAGAAAAGAAAAAAGGGAAACTTTGTCAGTGATCAGCATAGATCATAGAAGAACAGAATAATGCAAGCTGAGTTTCAAACATTTGATGAACACACCATTTTCCATTAGGGACTGCAACTGATTGATTGCCTCCTGATTCCCAATACCCATCTTCTTGTTTAGCTTTCTGACAATTCTAAACTGCAAAAAAATTTAGAAGCTAACTAGCTAAGAGATTTCAAGGGAAAATATGCAACTGGGTTTTGAAACCTTAATCCTTTAAAGTTAAACTACACCAATAAGCTACTACCCACAAAAATATAAAACTGATATTCACCAATAGCAGCTATTAGACAGAAAAGATGGGGTTAGGAAGAATGAGAGGGTGCCAACCCTTTTAAAGATTCTAGCTTTGTTTTGTTCACCTCATATGGCACTGTAAAAGCACCAAAGCACGGTGATGGAGGTGTTTTTGGCCTTTTGTTGTAGCTTCCTATGTAGGAACTAACTGAGTGGGAAAACTGTTAAAAACAATACAACTAAAGATAACGAAATTTAACAAATGATGATAGTGACGCGGAATTTAAAGTCTTACTTTTTTGTTCGTAGATAGAAGTTTAATATCTTAATTTTAGAACAATTGTTGTAGAACAATTTCCTTGTTGTCCAGGTTCAAATGCCGGTAGAAGAACAAAAAAAAAAAAAATCTTAATTTTAGGACTTGTCCGGAATGAAATTACTCGCGAAATGACGAATCAATTGAAATATTTGCAAAAGATAATAATAATGAAATTTTGAATGGAGGAATGTTTTTTAAAGAATATAATTTTATATTATTTTAAACGAAATAAAATTATTATTATTTTTTTTGATAACAAAATAAAATTATTTTGGTACGTAATTAATAATTTTTATATATTTTTTCTCTTTTTCTAATTTTATAAAGAAGAGAAAATATAAAAAGTTATTAAATATATACCAAATCAATATTATTTTATTTAAAATGATATAAAATTATGTTTTTAGAATGAAATAAATTTTTTTCTATTTTTAACGGTGGAAAAGGATACTGTAACAACTAACTAGTGTTACTAGCAATCAATTTCACCGTTAGATCGATTATGTTGATCTAACGGTTATATTTATTTTCATTTTTGTATGGTTATAATTCTTAATATTTAATATTTTATATTTATTTTCATCTTTTTATGGTTATGATTTTCCTTATTTAATTCTTTCACAACAAATATGGGGAATCATAACTATATAAAGATGAAAATAAATGTAACCGTTAGATCAACATAATCGATTCAACGGTGAAATTGATTGATAGTAACATTAATAATATCACTAGTTGATTGTTATAATATCATACCCCTTTAATTGTTTTGCCAAAAAGGAAAAGCTAATTTTTTTTGTGGTGTGATCATGAATGTCATTATTGGTGAAGGAGATTGTTTTGATGAGTAAAAGAAAAAGCATGATTTTATGTCATTATCGTCATCATTATTTGTGGTGGGAATGTGTGATACTTTTTTAAGATTATTTGATATTTTTATTTTTACTGACTCGTATTTCTCCTCCGCATGTAGCTTTCTTTGGATTATTATTATAATTTATAAGTGGGAGTGGCACATAATTTCATGGAGATGATTTTCTCCTGTTTTTTTTTTTTTGATAAACGATGATCTTTTCCTGTTATTATAGAAAAATTATCTCCTGTTGTCATATTAATATTTTTTTTAAGTTTTTTTATTTTGTTTTATTTGTAATAGTAATAGGTTCCATCATATAAATGTCTCTATAGACATAAGTCAACATAAGAGAATATTTGCCCTAATTTTATACCATAAATTTAACAAATATTATTAAAAAGGGTAAAAATCGACCTATATTTTAATGGGAAAGATTATAGTCAATCTCTTTTACACTTTTTTTAACAAAAGTAATTTCGGCACACAAATTTGAAGTTATAAACTAGGGGATGGTTATATTTATGATTGAAAAGTTTTACAACTCTTATTATTAAATTAATCACCGTTCCATCAATTTAATAGTTATAATTTATGAAAAATTAATAATTAATTAATAAGTATACCTAATAAATTATAATCATATCAACGGTAAATAATTTAGTAGTAAGAGTTGTAAAACTTTTCAGTAATAAATATAATATATGTGGAGATTATACTCCATTTATGTTGAACTATTTGTATTTCTTATTTTTAAAATTACTCCAGTACAAAAATGTGCAATAGTAGAACTAAGTTGAATACTTAAAATTAGGCTTGATTTATGAAAAATAAATAAAATTCAAGTTTAACTGATTTATTTAAACGAGTCAAATTTAAATTTTAAACTTGACTTATTTAACAATAAAAAGTTTGAACTATAAATATATAGCTTTGATTATTTTTTTTATCTTTTCAATTATCGTCATGAAATACTTTTTTTTGTTTATTAATGGGAAAAGATATTGTGACAATCAAGTTGTGTTACTACCAAGTGACTACCAATCAATCTTACCGTTAGATCGATTATATTGACCAACGGTTATATTTATTTCCATCTTTGTATGGTCATGATTTCCTAAATTTAATACTTTATATTTATTTTCACCTTTGTATGGTTATGATTTCTCATATTTAATGCTTTCACTTTAAATATGAGGAATCATGACCATACAAAGATGGAAATAAATATAGCCGTTGGATCAACATAATCGATCTAACGGTGAGATTGATTGGTAGTAACACAATTTGGTTGTCACAATATCCTTCTCCTTTATTAATTTAATAGTTAATAAAAAAATTATATTAAAATATGAAGTAAAAATAAGGAGAAAAATCTTCTTCTTCTTTTTTGGAGTTACCTAACCTTAATGGAGAAAAATCTTTGAGTATGAAAAAAAAAATATAAATTATTATTTTCTATATTTCATTTCTATATATATATTCTATCTGCTTAAGAAAAATATCTGAAGATTTAAAACAAACTGAACTTATAAATCGGTATAATATATAGGACACAAGTATAGAATATGAACAGATGATGAAGAAGAATAATTACTAACATCTGCCTCACATGAAAAACATAATTATAGAATGGAATATAGAATTAAGATTGTATGTGTACCTGAAGCTGGAGACCCTGCAATTATAATCATGTGGAAGAAATAATCAATAGCTATGATTATGGGATGATGGTGATCTCCTTGAACATCCTCAAAATACTGTGAAAGAATCACATCAAGTTATTCCTTGAAAAGACTTTCCGAAAAATAATTCTAATAATGTGAGACCATAAAATATTAAGTAAGGTGGTGGACTCAATGTATCAATCCGAACAAGAAATAGGTAGAGAACCTTAATTAAAATTTAAACTTGACTTATTTAAAAAAAAAAGTTTGAATTCTAATTATATATCTTGTTTATAACATTGGTTATTTTTTTTATCAATTTATTCATGAAGTATTTTCATGTTTATTAATTTAATATTTAATTTAAAATTTTTATATTAAAATATGAAGTAAAAGTAAGGAAAATAATAATAAAATATTTGGATATGAAAAATATTTATAAATTATTATTATTTATATTTTTTTTGACAAAAATTAACTATTTTTTGTCAATATATATAGAGACAAAATAGTGGGATATACTATTATCTTTAATAAAAAATAGTGAACCTCATTATTTTGTTTCTGTTGCATGAGATAATTATCTCATGCAACATGAGATAATTATCTCATGCAACATGAGATAATTATTTCTATTATCTCATGCAAGATGAGATAATTATTATATATATATATATATATATAAATATATATTATGTTTGTTGAGAAAAAAAAAACTTAGGATTTAAAACAAATCCAACCTATAAATCAATATAATTCATAAAACATAGTTATAGAATATGAACAAGATGAAAAAAAACAGTAATTATTGATGTTAATCTCAAATAAAAAATGATGATGACGAAGGTTAAAGAGACAAGTGTTCAATATTGATACATGATTGATGTGAATTTATTCCTCCGGATCTTCACGTACTATGGGACACCATAAATGGTTGTCCCTAGACGATTCTGTCAAGATTTTCCAATATGTGGAAATGTGGAATCATAGATATTGGACTAATTAAGTAGTGGCTCAATATATCAGACCGAAACATAGCTACAAGACCCTTAATCAGGGGCGGACTGAAAAAGAAAAAAAAAATAAATAAATAAATAAAATGAAAGAGTCTAAAATCGGCCAACTCCGACCCTTAAACAGAATCTCTCATTACAACAAGAATTGAGTTTTCTCCGGCAGAAATCTCAAGGTTTCCCAGCCCTTCAAATCTTCAGAAAAATCTATACTTTTTTTTGAGAAATATGCGGTTTTTAATTGTAAAAGATTTTACCAATTAAGGTTTTAATATGAGTCTATAAATAAATATTGTAACCATTTGTAAAATCATCGAGTGATGTATATGTGAGAATTCCCTGAGATTACTATTCAGATTAAAAAAATTTATGCCTTTAATTATTAGATCAAGCTTTGGCGGTGACCCCTTCCTAATATTTGATTGTTTTATTATTATATTATAAAATAATATTTATATAATAATAATAATAAATTATTTGTTCTAATAGTTAATTCCTCCTTAAAAAATACTTACAATAATTAAGCCATCATATTATTCTTAATAATACTTATAATTTTGATATTTTATTTTCAACTCCCATCATAAAAAAATTCCGGGTTCATCACTACCCTTAATAAATTAAGACAGATCCATCTCAAGTCAAAATCCAACCTATGATAACATTTACTAAATCATCTCGTATTCTAAATCTCCTATTATAATTAGGCCCACAATAAACTTGTTTTTTATTAAAAAAAACTTATTAAGTATTTAACAAGTTAAGTTCAAATATTTAAACATAATTTAACTTATTTATATTCGTAAAGGCAAAATGCATTAAATACTTTTAAATTTTACATACGAAGAAAATAGTAAGGTATGTCAGATAAAGTTGGAATTTTGATCGATAAAAGTTTTAGAGATAAAGTTATTGACGTCAAAAGGAAAGGCGACAGGATTATTCTAGTTAAGTTGGTAATGGGTGATTTAATCTTGAATATCCTCAGTGTGTATGCACCCCAAGTTGAATTTCAACCAAATGATAAGAGCTAATTTTGGGAAGACTTAGAGGAGGTTTTAAGGGGGATACCACGAGAGGAGAAGATTTTTGTAGGAGGAGATCTAAATGGTCATGTTGGTAAAAGCAATGGAGGTTTTGATAGAATTCATGGAGGTTTTGGCTATGGGACAAGAAACGAGACTGGAGAAGATATCTTGAATGTTGCACTAGCCTACGATTTGATGCTAGCGAATAGGGGTATTCGCGGTCTGGATTGGATCGATTTTGGAAGCAAAACTCATCCAATCCAATCTCTTCGATTTTACCATATAATCATCCATTCGGTTTGGACTTTTTTTCAAATCTGATCTGATCCAATCCAATTTTTTTCGGTTTGGATTGGATCAGTTTTCGATTTTTTGAAAATCCTAAAATTGTTTCATGCAGATAACATCTTTTATATATATATATATATTGACTTTGTAAAAAAAATTGAAATACAAAAGGATCAGTAAACGATAATATAGTTTTTTTTTGGGGCAATGAGATATGAAGCTCTACACAGATGAAATTTTGTTGATGAGATGTGACTAGGTTTTTTCTTGGGTTTAGTTGGTGGGTTAATGGGTATTGGGTTTAGAAATTTTTGGATTATGATTGGAGAAAGACCAAAGTAAGTAGAGGGGAATTAATATATTGGATTGGATCGGTTTTCGGATTGCTTAATCCGAAAACCGATCCAATCCAATTAAAAGTTGCGGTTTTTTTCGGTTTTTTGATTTTTCAGTTTTCGGTTATCGGTTATTCGGTTCGGCCACCGCGGTTTGAATCGGTTTGGATCGGATGATGAACACCCCTACTAGTGAACACTTTTTTTCGGAAAAGGGAGTCACATCTAATCACATATCACAGTGGCTATAATCGTAGTCAGATTGATTTCTTTTTAGCTAAAAGAGAAGATAGAACTTCTTGTGTCGACTGTAAGGTCTACCCTAGAAAGTGTGTTGCTACACAACATAAGCTGGTAATCCTAGAGGTTCGGTTCAACAAAGTACTTACAATGAGGAAGAGGACCCAGAACCCAAGGATAAGGTGGTCGAAGCTTAAGGAGAAAAAAGAGAGAGAGAGTTCTACGAAAGAATGTTGCATGAAGGACCTTGGGAGTTTGATGGAGAAGCATATGCAATATGGAATGAGATGACTATGTGTATTCAGAATATGGGAAGGAGAGTGTTGGGAGAAAACAAAGGAAATGGATTTCATACAAAGGAAACATGGTGGAGGAATGGAGAGGTGCAAGAGGCAATTAAACAAAAGAAGGAATGCTTTAGATCTTTGCATAAAAGTCCCAATGAAGAGAACTTGCAAAAGTTTAGATTGGCTAGAAAAAATGCAAAGAAATCAGTGCGGGAAGCTAGAGGCAAGGTTTTCGCCGATTTGTATAAAAATCTTGGGAGCAAGGATGGTGAAAAAGGTATATATAAACTTGCAAAAATAAGGGATAAGAAAAGTAAAGACCTCACCTAAGTTAGATGCATCAACGATGAAAATCAAAAACTTTTGGTGAGAGATAAAGATGTAAATGATAGATGGATGAACTACTTTAACAAGTTGTTTAATGGGGATGGCGACGAAAGCGAGGTGGACTTGAAGGATGCTTATGATGATTTGAATAGAAGATTTGTGCGCAGAATTAATACACATGAAGTTAAGGAGGCTTTAATGAGGATGAAGACTAATAAAGCCTTGGGACCTGATGGTGTCCCTATTGAAGTGTGGAAAGGCCTGGGGGATGTGGCAATAAAATGGTTGACCAATCTTTTCAATAAGATTCTCCAGACAAATAAGATGCTTAATGCATGGAGGAAAAGTATGATTGTGCCAATTGACAAAAACAAGGAAGATATACAGAATTGTTCTAACTATAGAGGCATTAAGCTAATGAGCCATACTATGAAGTTGTGGGAGAGAGTTATTGAACATTGCTTGAGAAGAGACACCAAGGTTTCTGTAAATCAATTTGGATTTATGCCAGGAAGATGTACCATGGAAGCCATTTTCTTGATGCGACAGTTAATGGAAAGATATCGAGAAAAGAAGAAGGACTTACATATGGTGTTCATGGATCTTAAGAAAGCATATGACAGGGTTACAAGTCAATATTCACAAGCTAATCAAAGTATAAAACACATTTTTCAATGGAGTTAATGAAAAGTTATATCATCAAACTCAGGCCCTTCTTGTCCTTCTTATGCATCTACAACAGTATGTGAAAAGAGATCCCTTACCTAAAAGAGAATAGCGGTCTAAAGGCGGCGACACAATAAATTAACGGTGGTGATAGAAAAACTAGCACGGTAGAGGAGATTACCGGAGCAGAGAGACTGTATCTGGGTCTGGGAGATAAGATCGGAAGAGAAGAAGAAGAACGATTCAGATTTTATATCTAATTCTAAATCCAGGAAGCAACGAATTTTATTTTATTTTTTTATTTTTTTACACATTAAACGACGTCATTTCGTGTATAATTTTTTTTTTTAAAAAAAAAAAAAAGATGCAATGACCCCTCTGACCGGGGAATCACGGGTTCAACATGAGGGTTTGGTTGCAAGTAGGTTCTAATTACTAACCCAAACCCTCAGAGAGAGAGGATAAGTGACCCGAAGGGGTCGATCCCGAGATGGGGCGAGGTTTTAAAACACTACCCAATACATATATATATATATATATATATATATATATATATATATATATATATATGGCTCAGGATCAAATTAAAAAAATTGATATCAAATATATATATTAATACTTGTCCTTTTAAATGACATAGAATTGTGTCATTTTAGTCAAAACTTCAGAATTTTATGATGGGAAAAAGTGTGTGTCCTTTTAAAGGACACAAACTTATATCCTTTTAAGAGAGAGATAGACACAAAATTGAAAAAATAAAGACAAAAAAATATGGGTCTCATCTCTTTGTGTAGATCTCTCTCTTAAAAAGACCTATGTTTAAGTCCTTTAAAAAAGCACACATTTTTTGCTTTATAGTGAGAGAAAAAATTATACAACAAAAACCATACTGGAGAAAGTATGAGGGTTTTTTTAATTTAAAAATTAAATAAAAAATAGTCATTTTAACTAAAATGATTATCCTTTAAAAGGATAAATATTTTTTGGGTTTGGTGTTTGTCATTTTAAATGACATAAGTTATGTCATTTAAAAAGAGAGATAGACACAAAAAATAGATATCATGGGAGAGAGAAAATATGTGATTTTTTTAATTTAAATTTTAAATAAAAAAAATTATTTCGTGTCTATCTCTCTCTTAAAATGACATAACTTTATGTCATTTAAAATGACAAACATTTTTCCCATATTTTTTTCATATATGTGTATGTGTATGTGTGCTTGTGCGTGAGTATGTGTGTGTGTGATAAGATCAATTTACACCGGTGTAAAGAAATAAGTCTTACATCAAATCTTAACTGTTGATTTCCGTGAATTTGACGATTATAAGTTATTGGAAATTACTAATTAATTTATTAATATAACCCAATAAATCACAATCATCAAATTCACAGCAATTAACGATTAGAATTTGGTGTAAGATTTATTATTCTTATACCGATGTAAGTTGATCTTGCCTATATATATATATATATATATATATATATATATATATAGGCATGATCATTTGACTCCGGTGTCAAACTTTGAAATTTGACATTAAATCATAACTGTTGATTTTCGCCAACTAACAGTTATCATTTATTGAAAATCAAACTTATTAATTAATTATTAATTTTCAATAAATGATAATTGTTGATTGTCAGAAATCAATGGTTAGGACTTGATGTCTAATTTCAAAGTTTGACACCAAATCCTAATCGTTGATTTCCGCTAATCAATGGTTATCATTTATTGGGTCAAACTTATTAATTAATTAATAATTCTTAATAATAATAACTGATGATTGGCAAAAATCAACAATTAATTTGATATTAATATCAAAAGATTCTGTTTATATATATATATATATATATATATATATATATATATATATAGGGTCATGATCATTTTATACCAGTCTAAGTTACACTCTTAATTTTATCCGTTAATCCCACTTATATCTAAGGGCTCTAATTTTTTAGTAATGTGAGCTATTTGATACAAGTGGATCAATGGTCAAGTTTGAGTATAAGACTTCTAACACTTACACCGATGTGTGTGAGGTTATAACTTTTGTTGTGATTGCAAAGTTATAACCTTGCCGAAGACACAAGTTTTTGATGGGACCCATGGGCAAAAAATTAATTTATTGCTTTTTTAATAAAAAATTACGAAAATATAGTCGTTTTGAAATTATTTACGAAAATATAGCACTCAAACATGCCCACATGGGACGTGACCCAATGGACAGAGACACGCCCATGTGGGATGTGACCTAAGAGAAAGACACACCCACATGGGCATGACCAGGAGAGAGACATGCCCAACACAAGCTTGACCTCCCTGGTCTAGTAATGGCTTTCTCTTTCAATTTCATGTATTGTACTTATGGAAATATTAAGATAAATGAGTTGTAGCCTCGTTCTGAAACTATTCATGTATTTTATTTATGGAAATAAAATTCTTCTCTTTCAATTACCAACCAAAGTAAATGAGCTTTGTCTCGGTTCTCAAATTTTTTTAAGATAAAAAGTACTTTTAGTAAAAGTTATAGATTGGCAAAGGAAAAAGTTGTAGCCTTTATGGTGGCGTTTGGTAGAGGAGAAAACTTTTTTTACTAGAGAAATATAATTAATAGGAATATAGTGGGAAAGTGAGTTTTGTAGGAAAGTTAAAAAAAATTGTTTGGTTGGTCAAAATATTACCAGAAAAATTGGATTAAATTTTCTGAATGTATGTTTGGTTGAAGGTAAAATATTGATGGGAAAATAGATTGAAATGACAAAAATAACCCTTATAATTTTTTCTCAAATTTGGTGCCACCAATCAAATTTTTCATTTTAAACTTTTATAAAACTGGTATATGAGATAATTACCATTTCGCATAAAATATTGAAGTTTACCAATTTTCCCTTTTCGTTATTTGCATTTTTCTACGCTTTCAAAATGAAATCTGTGCATATAGAATTTAAATAGAACCAGAAAACATCAAAATACGCTATTATTAGAGAGTGAAAGAGAGGAACAATAAGAAAGGGAGTTACAGCATCACTAGGATTAGCCTAGTGGTGTTGGGTGTGTGTAGTGTGTATTAGGTTGCAAGTTCGATTCCTGTAATATTCAAAAAAAAAAAAAGGAGTTACAACTGTAAATGAGATAGGTTCACAAGACTGACATCTATACACAATGGAGGCAGTGGCAGACCCAGGATATTTTCTTTATGTCTGCACAATTTTTTTATTTTTTATTTTAAAGATCATAATCATGATTCAATTTTTGCTTCCACTTCAAAAGTAAAGCTTTGTTGAATCAACCAAAGTTTTAAGGAAATAATAGATGATGATAATTTTAAAAAAAATAAACATCAAAAAAAGACATTTGTAAAATATAGTATAATTATAAGAGTTAATTGATCAAAAACCAACATTTGTTAATGTCTATTTGATCCTAAGTTGGCCACTTTTGTTTCACAAAAAACGTGAAAAATTCCGTGAGACTCTCCTCCACTTGATGAAGATTGAATTTCAGGAATGTTGATGTTTATTAAGATTTAGAGCTAATAAGATTTATAAAAAAAAAAGAGACAAAGCAATGGGCTAGGGTTTAAACTTTAAGCTTTTAATTATAGGAGTTGGTTGGGTTGGACATATTTCTACCTTTTTCCTTTAATCTTCCTATTTCTTTTTTTTTCTTTTTCTTTTTTGACTTGACTTGAAGCACCCATCTAATGTGAAAAAAAAAATTCCTAACTTTGTGTCTGCAAGTGCAGACACTTGCACTAAGGTGCGCCCGCCATTGAATGGAAGGTCATTTTTGTCAAGAGATTGGAGTTCAATTTTTCGCTTCCCCATTCATCACAAAATACCACATGCAAAGTGGTATTTTGAAATAGTGATTTTCATCACATTTTCCACACAACTAACATTTCCTATGCATCTTATTTTACTAGGGAAGTTTTTGAAAAACTTATACCAAACATAGTAATACTTGATACCCACTCACACTTCCCCATCAATCCCAAAATAAATCTCTTACCAAACACCCCCTATAACTACGAGGAAAAGTTGGGTAAGAATGGTTAAGATTGGCAACCATCATTAATGGCACTAGTCATGTCCTCTGCGACGTCCAAGTTCCAACAACTCACTACGACTTCCAACGCCTGATGCTATAGGTTAGGGGGTAGTGGTGTGACAATGACAATGCATAGAAGAGATGAATGTTGTCAATAATAATAAAACATGCTGCTTGTTTTTATATTAAGGGAGGTCACGCCCATGTTAGGCGTGTCTCTCTCCTGGTCACGCCTCACATGAGTGTGTCTCTCTCTTAGGTCACACCCCACATGGACGTGATTGAGTCACGCTCCATGTGGGTGTGTCTCTCTTAGGTCACTCCCCACATGGACGTGTCTCTCTCTACTGGGTCACGCCTTATATGGGCGTGTTTGACTGCTATATCTACGTAAATAATTTCAAAACGACTACATTTGCGTAATTATTTATTAAAAAAACAATAAATTAATATTTTTTGCCGGGACCCATGATTGTTAAATAAATAAATGCTCTGCACACTATTTCATTCCTCGGCGAAAATCAATTTGTTTTCTCTTGTAAATGAAGAGACATATATATATATATATATATGGAGCAGGATATTCTTACACTGGTGTAAGAGTTAGAAGTCTTACACTCAATCTTGACCATTGATCCACTTGTATCCAATGGTTAACATTACTAAAAAATTTGAGCCGTTAGATATAAATGGAATCAACGGACAAGATTGAGAGTGTAACTTACACTGGTGTAAAATGATCCTGACCCTATATATATATATGTATATATATATATATATATGGAAAAATATTTTTTATTTTAAAGGATATAATTTTGTGCAATTTTAGATCGTTACCGTTCATTTTCATCAATTTCAACAGTTATAATTTATTGGGTCAAACTTATTAATTAATTAGTAATATTCTTTAAATTATAACTGTTGATTGACAGAAATCAAGGATTGGGATCTAAAATAAAATTAAGTTATATCATTTAAAAGAACAAATATTTATTCCATATACAAAATAGCAAAAGTAAAAACAAGATCGTTAAAATAATATTTAAGGATAAACTGCGAAAAATAATAGTATAATAATAATAATAATAATAATAATAATAGTTTTTAATAAAAATAATAATAATAATAATAGTTTTGTTCTTTCTTTTAAGTCAATAACTAATAATTGTGTTTTAGGTTCTAGATCCCAAACGCAAGAATAATTTAAGGAACTTACGTGTGAAACGCAGATCATATCTTGAAACATATTGGAAGAGACTCGCTCGTATACATGCATAAAAGTTAGACGAAGCAGTAATATAACATAGTGGGATCGATTATCTTCTTTTTTTTTTCTTTTTTCTTTTTAAAAAAAAAATAGTGAACCTTACTACTTTGTCTTTATTGCATAAGATAATTTTCTTATGCAACATAAAATAATTATATCCCTATAACACAAGCCTAATGTAATAAATGAGAAATATATTTCTTATGTTAATTCATGCATACACAAAAAGTAGGTGAGATTCATTTTCTTTTCTTTTTTTTTCTTAGTGGGTCTCATCCATTTTTTTATGTATGAGATAATATCTCATACTGCATGAGAAACATATTTTACATTATAAATACATATAAACTTTCATGAGATATAACAATTTTTTCGTGCCTTGTGGTAAAATAGTTTGGATTTAATCTAATAATCTCGATCTCTTCGACCCATACAAAGAAATTTTTCAAAATTTCTTCTTTCTTTATGGTCGACTGGTCTTCACATGCTTGGAGATGTGGTTTCACATGTTCGTCATCATATAACAATTTTCAAAGCACCGAAGTTTTAGAATTTTATGGTATTTTTGCTCATGTTTGTCCCCATCATGTGTTTATTAGCAGATAACATCAGAGCGTCGATGGCAAGTTAATTAAAAGTTTTTAATTTTTGAAAATAATAAGAGATTAACTACTACATTGATGAAGTTATGATTGTTTAGGAAAATATTGATTTCTATTTTTGCTTAGAATATTAAAAAAAATGCAATAAAATAGAAGAAAAACTTCAAAAATCCCCCATTTGAGTTTCCTCTAGAATTATTTACCCACCTCTCCAATATTTTAAATCATTTACATCGTTACTTAAAGTTTTTTTGTCACATATCCCCTAACTTAGAGGGATAAGTGATAAAAAAATTTTAAGTTAAGGCGATAAATGATTCAAAATTTTCAGAAGAAGGTATGTGATTCTGAGAAAATTTATAGGGTGATTTTTGAAATTTTTCCTATCAATATACTATAATTAGAATCACGTTTTTGTGCTACATATTATACGAAAGAATGGTATATATTTGAAAGTTGATATCCACCACCAAGCATGTGAATCAACTAGTAAAAGATTGTTCCGACTTAACTAGTCGATTAGAGTTTAAGTCTTTGAAACGCAATTATGTTAAAATTTGGTAGGAAAAGCTTTATCGCTCTTGTGGTCCTATTCGATTCAAATTGGACTAATTGATAATCAATGAATCGATAGATAATATAAAAAATAATAATAATATCCTAAGCGATAAAGAGATCTTATCTCTTATGTGATTTTATAATTTTGGTTTGCTTTTTGCATCTCTTTTCAGTACCTTTCTTTTTGTCAATCCTACAGAAACCTGAAGTTTGGCAATTGTTTTCTGAATCTTAGAAAATGTCAGAAGGATCAGATGAACAAATTAAAGTTAAAGAGTCAACAATACCTTTTTCCAAATATAAGAAAGCGTTATACTTAATTTGCATTAGAAATATTCGGTAACCTTTGTCTTTTGCTTAAAGTTTCTCAAAGGCCAACGCTATAGACTATAGAGATATTAAATAATACAAGATGGAATTATGAAAGAACAAGAAACATGGCAAAAGGGAAAGAAAGGGATAGATAATGCCAAAATGACACACTAGTCACCATTGTAGGCTTTTCCATGCACGTTGAAGATGCTCTAATAATTCATAATTTTTTATAGTTTACTTATTTGTCAAAAGGGAGAATCACCTCATTTAATATTGAAAGGTTGTGAAGCTGCCTTAAGAATAACATAAGTAAGCTATTTTTCTCTATTGTTTCTGAGTGATATACAATGATTAGGGTAAATTATATTTTGGCAATAAAAGGTTTCAATGATATTAATTTGATTATTAAAAAATAAGTTAAATTAATTTAGTCATTCAAATTGGAGAATGAAGTCAATTTAATAGAATTAATATTAATGTATTTCTTTAATAATATAAAAAGACACTAAATCAATCACTCAAAAGTTACATTAATTTAGTCTTTTAAAAATAAAAAAACCACATTAGTTTAATTTCTCAATCTCGTGAATTTTACAAAATAAATGATGATTTTGATTTTAGTTTTTAGGATTGAGAAACTAGGGTGTGCATTTACTTAACCTTTTAAATATAAAAAGTAATTTATTTTTATTCTTTAATCTGGTGAACTTTATATAAAAGGATAATTTCGATTCTATTGAGAAATTAAGGATGTGCATGACAACATTTTTAGAAATATTTTATTTTTAATTTTTAATTTTAGTCTGGAAAACAGGAATGGTTGAAAATAGAGTTGGATAAAACTGATTTATTTTTTTGTTCGAAAGAGTAAACCAGATCCCACAAACACAAATAGACAAAAGTAAAAAATATTTTTTTCCTGACACATTATTTATTAGATACATGTTAGATTTAAACACTGAATGTATTTTTAGCACTAAATACGCACTATTAAATATACTCCATCTTTGGTTATAAAAATAAGTTGTGTTGTCATATTTTTTTACCCATGAACTTTTCCTAAGCACAAAAGTAAAATAAAATATATATATATATAAATATTATTTCATTCTGGAAAAGGTGCCAGAAAATAGAATTATTGAAAACAAAATTTATATAGCAAAAAAAAAAAAATCCAAAATACAAGAAGGAGAAATATTTTTTCCAATCTTTTAATTAGAAAAAGTATATCTTTCTCTTAAAGTCAACCACAAACAGACGAATCTAAAGATAATACAATGTCACTTAAACTCTTACTCTGTGATCTTAACATCTCATTTTCTTTGGCTAGTTGAAGGGTGATTGATCATACTGCAACATTTACAAATATAAAATATGACACATATCTAAATAAAAAAATCAAACTATTACGACACCACAATCACAACATGATATAACAAAACACATGACGCATTTTTAATGGTCAGCAAAGTCTCTCCAACCAAAGTCTTTTTTTTTTCTTCCCCCAAAGTCATTACATCAGGTAACAACTTCATTGTTATTTTTTTTTCTAACCAAAGTAGCTACGTAAGATAGCTACTTTGATTTTTTTTTTTAATAAAATATTAAAATATCATTTATCCTAATAATAAAATATTTCTATTAGTGTAGGAATTAAACCATAGGTTAGTTGACATATATTATTTTTCTTATATGAATTAGTTAGGTAAATTACATGATAATTAATATTTTTATTTTATATTTAAAATTAAAAATTAAATGAAATTTTAACATTAGTTTGAATATTATTTTTGCATATATTTTATGCAAACTATTTATGCAAAATAAAAAATATGCAAAAAAAATATTCAAACTAATGTTAAAATTCCATTTATATTTTTAATTTTAAATATAATACATATCAAATTAATCCTTACACTAATAGAAATATTTTAGTATTTTATAAAATAAAAAAAAAACCAAAGTAGCATACTTTGGTTAGAAAATAAAAAAATAAAGTCACTACTTGATGTATCAACTTTGGGGATTTTTTTTTTATAATCCAGGTCCATCTCTCTTTTTGTGGTCCTTTACTATTTTGGGTAAAATTTTATCTCATTTATACTCTTCTCTTTTTTTAAATTCCCCCTCCATCCTTTTTTTATTTTATATTTGGAAAGGAAGTTCTTGGGCCCGGCCCACAACAAACAACCTCCAACTTTGGTTGGACAACTTCCCAGGCTTTGCTGACCACTGAAAATGCACAAGTTTTATTTATAGCCGCTATATCATTCAGCGACTTTGGTGTTATGGCAATTTGAAAAAAATAAAAAAAATGAGCGCATTGCATTCAGGTATTTTATATTTGTAAATAGAGGCAGGATCCTTTGACACCGGTGTCAAGTTTAAAATTTGACACCTCATCTGAGAGCCGTTAGATAAAAAAAGATCAATGACTCTGATTTGTAAGCATATGACATCATTGATCTTTTTTGATCTAACAGCTCTCAGATCAGATGAGGTATCAAATTTCAAATTAGACACCGGTGTAAAAATATCCTGCCCTCTTGTAAATATGGCAATACAGTCAATATCCCGCTAGTTGAACAACTTAGTGTAGGAAAACTTGTATGCAGGTCAGGTCCAAAAGCTATTGTGGAACAAAGAGTTATGTTGCACCTCCTATGCTAGTATGCGTAAACCGACATGGATTGGATAGTCCATGAAACCACATGTTCTGTGGTACAACTTGCTATATGGACACGTACTTATAAGAGCAAACTAATTGAGTTTTCTTTACAAAATCCAATCTCATTCGTATCAACGAAGGTTCAATGCATCCTCTTTTGATGAAATCAATTATATTAAGCTCCTAGATTTGGACGGCACGAACAAAACAGATCATGGCCATGCAGACACGCATATCTTAACTATGAGTAAGGAAAGAGCACAAATATAGTTCCTTAGAAAATAAAATTAAATAATAACAGAACTGATCATGTACAAATTTTCTAATTTCACTCATTTTTGGACATGGCAAAACAAATCATTAAGAAAGCTCAGCAATCACACGTTCACACTTATCTTCCAGAATCTTCACAGCTTCAGTAAATAGCACTTCAGGGGGTAATGCTCCAGTTGATTCAATAGTAACTAGACAAAAACAGGTAAAAAGAAATAGATGTGAGATCTTTCAGGAACAATTAAACAGTAATGAATAATTCTTATCAAGAACTCCTTTGTCAAACCCAAATTTGCACAAAATCTAGTTGAAGGATACTTAGATAATTCCTGATAGAAATTTTATTTCGGGTGTCAAACTAGCAAGACCCTCTATTCTTTGTATTTGCCACAACCACTGGCTATCATCTTAAACTACCAACATTCATAAAACTAATTCATTTTACAATCAAAATCTGTAATTCATTTGAGAATCAGTATATAATTGGAAGGCAGGGACATTTGACAATCAAAAAATAAGAACCCATTTTAAAAATTATTACTTCTCAACTGAACTACTACAAGAATTTAGTTACACTTAAACTAGAATCCAACAGATGCTAATTTTTTGTATATTCAGACAGCTTAATCCCATGAATTCAATATGCTAGATAATACTTACAAATGAAATGATCTTTAACACGACGTAATGATACACGATCTTCCCATTCTTTCCCCCCTCGGATGCATTCCCTGCACAAAGTGCACGCTCGTGGTCTGGCTACGGTTGCCCTTCTTTTACCTGCTCAACAATCAAATCAGCAAATTAAGCAAGTAACAAAGACATACGAACTTGAGATCAAACATGTTATTGATCATTAACGATAACACGTGGTGTATAACACACGGCAGGCATTGATGCAAAACCAATGAATGGTACTTTATGGACATAATTATCCTTCACCATCATGCTCCACAATAGAAAGACAAGAATCTGATGCCATGAGCAGACACAAATACTGAATTACCTTTTCCAATATCTTCAATATCAAATACTCCAACTGGACATTTATTTTTTAGTTCTTCCGCCAGCTCGTCCTCAACATCTTTCAGGAGTACAACCTAGAGAAGAGAAGCCAAACATAATGATGCCAGGTTTTTTTGTAAATAGTAGGCTGCGTGTGAATGTGAGCAGTATAAAAAATATATGATATTCCCTTACCTCAGGAAGCATACGATACCAGGCAGTGGCAACAGGGGACCATTTTGCATGTGTCTTACCGATGCCTTTAACTGCATGGGCTTCAAGTTCGATTTCCTACAAAAGCATATGTTTAGTGATTGCGATATTTGGTAATAAGTATAACTTCCAGTCTTTTATATGAAGATATGTAACTAATAACAAGTTTGCAAAATCAAATAGCTCATTTAGAGCCTTGCATGATAAAATAAAGAACCTAAAACAGAAGTAAATGATTCTTATGTATTAACAAATAAGCCATTAATAACTAACATTTTTATAACTCTCCAGTCTATGATCAGCAGAGAAAAAGGAGGTTTGGTGTAAATACAAGCATTTAAATAACAGTTCAAGTAGATAGGAAAAATAACTCATCTATTATAAAACAAGTTAACTCGGAAAGAAAATACCCAAGACAAAAGTAAATGATTTCTCTATATACGCTAAACCCCAAAACCAAAAGAAGAGTGATGACACTACCTTTAGAGAGTATGTGAACAATGCACGTCGATATTATGATCTGTTTAGCCTTTCTCTTTACTTTGAGAAATGAACAAGTGCTTATTGCCATGGTGCAACTAAACAACAATCTCACCTAATTGGAATAGGAGTCAAATATAAATCTGATGGTTTAAGCACTAAGCTTCCATCAAGTTCCAACTAAGGTTCATAGACCACAAGTACTCAAGGATGACATGTAATATATGTTAAAACCCTTTCTCTCTTGGCACCAACACTCACCCACACACAATGAAGAGCTAAAGCTTACTTCCTTGTATCAGTTTTCTTTATCACCAAAGTACACAACAACAACAACAACAATAATAATAATAATAATAAGATAGAAAGAAAGAAGGGTTACCTGACCAGCTCCAAGTTTAGCTAATATAATATCCAAATCTTTGGGACCAAGTGAATTGCTGGAAAATTCAGGAAGTGACTCTTGGCTGCAATTAAAAGACGTAAATGTTTTTGGTTTTGAACCAGTATTTTGTTTAGTATCTTCAGAGAGAAGCTCACTCCCATTAGGTAACCACTTTAGTTCATCTGATTTCACTGCATTTATATTGTAATATCATCAGACAAGAAAGAGTGCTAGTTAAATAGAAAATTAAAAGCAACATAAACATTATCAAGCAGGAGCTTCAAGTAATTTACCAGTAATTCGAGGCTGACCCTTCCGACAGTGAACATGTAGTTTGAAGACAATGGTGTTCTTTTCATTCTTTTCATCTCCCGCATTTTCTATTCGTAAGAAAGAAAGAGACAAATAACAAACATTCAAGTTTGCAATATAAGGGGTGCCCATCAAACAACAGATACAGTATTTCCATTTATCAAGAAGAAAGCCATATAAGTAATGAGAAATAAAATTATGCATGCATTAGTGTAGATATAAGACCTGGATATTCAAATAGCCTGGGATCAGCACTGATTGGAATGAGGCCCAATCTATGGGCAAGAACTTCATCTTGTATAACTGATGTATTGTTTGCAATATATACTCTTTCAATAGCCATTGTTGGAACCTAAATTAATAACAACCACATCAAAATCTGATAATCTCCACTAATACTACATTACTACTAACAACCAACTCAAAGCTAACGTACAAAGGGCATTACATAAAGATGAAAATAAGACTATTTAAGAATTGAGATGTTATGTTATACATAACCAGAGAAGTTTTAGGCTGCAGGCTTGCAGAAACAGCTCATAAAAGAAACTTTCATTATCAAAACATCAAAGCCTAAGACTTGAAGAAAAATTCCTTCTTGTAAAGGGCATCACATTTTTCTAGACTGTTACGCCATAACTATTCTAATGTTTATAGTTGCCTCAATTTATTTAAAGGTAAGAAACATTTTCATGCAGAAAATCAAATTTACAGATATCTGATGTATAAAGGAACTATAGAAACTTCAAAAATGCATCATACAATTTTACACCTGAACAAATTCATGATAAAATATGGTAGAGATTTAATGAAACTTATATGAAAGATTGTCAAATTGCATTTCTATCCAGGGCAGATAGAGGACCACATAAAAATATTATATAAAAAAATAAGTATCTTACAAACAAGATAAATTAACGTGGTTAATACCATGAAGTAATAAAAATCACATATTAGATCATCATCTTGGAACTTAGTATAGTATTAGGCTATAAGGCTTTAAGCTATCTATATTCTACAAAAATTCATAAAAGTTGAATCACTTCTGCCACCAAAAAAAGCCCAAATTCACAGGCTTATCCTCATGCTAGCACAGTAAATAATCAGTTCAAGGCATTCGATTTTAAAAACAAAAAATGCTTGACTACGAAAATGAAAATTGAGAAGAGAAAATGTTTGAGACTATGGTAAAGCATCTAAGCTAGAGAAATTGCACTCACAAATGCAACAAAATATTAAAAACCAAATAGTATGACATCACAACTGTAAATAATGAGGGAAGCATAAATATTTCACCTCTGCTATAAGGATTCTTCGAAACGCATTGGCAAGTGCTGGATCAATACCAATCATATCAAACTCTATGTCATCATCAGTGAGCCGTTTCACTTCAACTTTGAAGTTTTGACAAAAATTATCCAATCGCAGACTATTATCAACTCCTAACGCCGCATAAGCACCAGAATATTGTATGGTATCTGTCTACAAACATCAACATAGGAAAATGTTAATAACTGAAAAACAAAATCCAACCAGATACATAAGTAACTCACCAAAATTTAGAATAAGTGAATATTTCAACATTCTAAATTTTTACAAATACATAATCCTCTAAAATACAAAAGAAGCGTGAAACTTCGAATCCTAACTTTTATGCTTGCACGTTCCTACTTGACAAGTTAGACACTTTATGAAACTGGGTACCCAAAATAATGAGAATTAAAAAGGAAAAAACACTAAACGAATCATAAGAGAACGAAAAAAAATGGGAAAGACAGTTACATGCTGAGGAGCATCGTTGTTGCAAAGAACACGGGTCCTGAAAAGTTCGATTTGTGGAGGGAGTTTTGATGGAACACTCTCCAAGCTCATTATGTAATCAAGTATTCCTCCGTCATTGTCGTGCTCCCCAGCCGTCCGTTCTTGTTCTTCAATCTCTGACATTGATTCGTCTTCCTCAGACATCGTTTTTGTGCTTCGTCCCAGGTCTCTCTCTCTCTCTCTCTCTCTCTCTCTCTCTCTGTTCGTTGCAACTTGCAGGGGTGAAAGAAACAGCAAGGGGTTTAGGGTTTAAGATAGATAATTCATTACGAAAGTCTAAAACGGCGTCGCTTCTTCTGAAGCTGGAGCTGCGAACCCCTTTACAGTATACTTATTTGATTGGGGCACGTTTCCAATTTTATAATTTCATCCTTTTTTTGGATAATCAATTTTATAATTTCACGATCCTAGATATTGAGCTTGTTTGTGGTTTATTAAGGGGGGGAAATTATTTAAAAAATACATTTAAGAAATTTTAAGATTATGAGATAAATTTTATTTAAAAAAATACAACACAAAATAAAAATTGAGTACTTTTTTCAATAGTTACAAAGATTAATTTCTACCCAAAAAAAAAAATATGAAACTATCTCATAAAAATGCTTTAAAAAAAAAACTAATCTAAACCCCAACGTGTATTGGACACATTTAATGTTTGTCTAAGTTTATTTTTTTAAGACAATAAACTATTCATCTTGGTTATTGAGAAATAAAAATAAACATATAGGTTTTTATTTTATTTTTTATTATTATTCAATTTAAATTCAACTAAGGTATTAATTTACATTTTTATTCTGTATGTTTTAAAGAAACCGTGTCTCTTATCTTGTTTAACTCTTGAATTTTTGCCTTTATTATCCAAAATTTTAGAAATTCAAAATGAATAAAGTGGCAAGTTATTGAGCTGTACTGACTGGAATAATTCCCTGGCTAATAGCATTGATCATATATATATATATATATATATATATGAGAAAAAAAATATTTCTCAAGTTGCTTTTCTATGTCAAACATATTTTTTTTTTTTTTTTGCGAATTTCACTTTGGTATCCTAACTATTACAAATTTAACGATTACAAATTTAAGACAAGAGTATATTCATTAAACAATTATTCTGTAAAAACGTGTTTATTAAGTACAACTAATCAAAAACTTGAAATAAACAAAACCCTTGTTGAAATTATTTTACTGTTAAATGTGTCTTTCTAAATATGCAATGTGCTCATGCGAAAGAAAAAAAAAATTATTCACACTGGCTTATATTTGAGTCTAACTTGATTGGTCAGGTAACGTCATTTTATCGAGCTAATATATAAGTTTTAATTTAAATTTATAACGTGTATTATCACAACTAATTTAAAAATAGTCAGATTATTTTACACCGGAATAAATTATAATTTTGATTGTTGATATTATTTATACTTAACACTTCTGTTTTATTAGATATGAGTCATTAAATACAAGCAAATTAATAATAAAAATTTAATATGAAACTTCTTATTCTTATATCGATATAAAAATAACATTCCCCATTTAAAAATAAATTTAAAACAAACACCTTCAACTTTATTTGTTGTACACTTCTTATTCTCTTCAGTATAAAAATAACATTCCCCATTTAAAAATAAATTTAAAACAAACACCATCATCATCTTTATTTGATGTGTAATTTACCTTCAAAACTGGTATAAACCCCCACACATTATATTCATCCACTTCTGTCACAATGTCGTAGAAGTTGCTCACGAAATTCAATCATGGTTGGGCTAAACTAAACGAATAAAAAAGTTTAGAGGCAAAGTTTACACAATTTAGAGGATGTCCTTTTAGAATTCACGAAATTGAATGTCGATTATATTTTGCCAAAAAGAAGATGATCACTGCATCCTCCATAAAACTGATAAGAGTACTTGCTAACATTTGTTACATCGCTACACCTCAAGTTTCAATATCACGTATATATAATTGATTCCATGCAAAACAAAAATTGATGATGAATTCAGAACCCTTCGAACTAGCTTTAAATCTGCATTCGCAATCAAACAGAATCTGAAATCTTAAGTGTCATGCATCATATCTTACTGCCCAGTACGTTTGATTCGTTGCAGAGGTACTAGAATTCCTAAGTTGGTCTTCCTTTGTTTAAGGTTTTATTTTTGTTGTTTGCTTTGAAGTTCAGCATTACATGTTTATATTGGCAATAAGTGTTATTTTATGATGAAATTTGGTTTTATGCCGTTTCCACTTTTCCCTAAGGTTAATAATAATATCACTGAAAATAGCTTCAAAGAGATAATTCAACAAACCGAGTCAGAAGCTCTACTATATTTATATCCCATAATCATCTCAAAGTAAAGACTTCAAAAGAAACACTGAATACACAGCAAAATACCAAATAAAATTCGCTTCCCATGTAAACTTGATCATTACAACATAACAGTAAAGGTACAACCTTTGAAACCATGATCGATCATCAATATTAAAATATCATTTGAAGCAGGTGAAATTCTTACAAAGGATAACTAACCCGCAAGTCAATATTTAGAAAATAAATTCAAATTGATGTCAAAAAGAAAAAAGAATTCTTTTTCTTTCTGATTTACAGCTTTGTAAATGGGAGTTAAAACATACCTTAGCTAAAAACAAAACAAAAATTGGCCCTATGATTAGGGCATGCCACTGATTCCAGGATACACTTTTATGACAGGCAATCTCACCCCAGCACTCCCATCATGTTGGAGTCTGAATCAGTTCTGCGCTAAAACTGCACAATTGGCTATCACTTCTTCGTGCATTGCCACTGGTCTTTGCACATTTTCACTTCTTTTGCTTACCACCTTTTTTTCTTGTTTTCTCTTAAGGCACTTCTCTTCTTTTCCCTACAGGAATCACAAAATCCCCGGATTTTAAAAGGAAAGCATTGAATTTATTGAATATAAAGATATACTCATCTCTAAAGTATTAGTGTAGGCCCAAAAATTAATGTCAACATGGAGAAAGCATGTAACCTGGCATTGGAAATCTCCTCCTTAGATGGAAATTGCCTTTTCTTCCTCTTTTTAAATTCAGATTCGGAAGATTCTTTGTTATTTTCTTTTACACCATTACTTGGTTTTGATGGGAATTTCCTTTTCTTCTTTTTGGATTCGGATTCAGAAGATTCTTTGCCATTTTCTTTTATGCCATTACTTGGTTTCTCCTTTTCCATTTCAAGCTTGGAACTTTCTTCCTCCTTTTCCGATGTTTCTGATGGTTTTGCACCTGGCTTTGAGCTGCTCATTTTTTTCAACTGCAAGATATCAATTTAGACAATATAAAAACAGAAAGTCTATTTTGAGTCCATGACAATAGCAACACTTTCAGCTTCCCGCAATCACTGCCTCTAATATTTAATTTCAGCACCACTCAGTGTAAATACTAAAGAGTTGAACACTAAGGAAAGGGGAAGGTAAAATTGATATCTTTTATATTGCTCCGTAAGTGAAATTTAAGCTAAAACTTCAACAAAGATATTTTCAAAAAGTTCAAATCAATAATATAATTCTGTCATTTGTTTTTTGTTTTAATGAAAACATAGCAGTTCACCAACCTTGCTTTTTAATAAAAATATCATTTATCAAACTAAACCAGAACTCATAGGACCCAGCACCATGTGAACATTCTATTTAACTCCTACGACAGTTGACAAACTAACACAGCATATTTCCCAAATGATCTTCAATCTTGTACCAAGAATTTCATCAATCAACAAATTTATTGCTTATCTTAGCGATTCATCCAAAATGCATTACTGGATTAATCTAAAGCTAACTTCAATAATAGAAATTTTTATGGGGGAATGGGTTCTAAAAGCGCTTCATGCATAGGATGTAAATGTCGAACATGTAAATCAATTTTTAAAAATTAAATATGAACATGTTTGAGATAAAGGTGTTGTTGATGTTGAAATAAATATATTTACCTTTGCAACAAAAAACCCATCCATATTGTGTACATGAGGATAGAAACGCCTTGTCTTTTCTAAAGAAGGGTGAAATCGTTGTTCTCTAAACCTTATAAACCTGATGGAAAGCAAATGTCATACATAGACAATTCCTAATAAGTAAAATCAATATTGTGTGTGTGGGGGGGGGGGGGGGGGAAGGGAATAAAATCCTTACCCTGGACGCCCAAAGTCAAGCCCACAAGGAACCAGTTTAACATCCCTCTTTTTGAGTGCATAGTCAATAACAGCTTCATTCTAATTAAGATTTAGTGAACTTTTAGAAACATAGAACATGAAAAGGCAAGCATATAAAGTCAATGGATGCAACTGAAAAACAAACCTCAGCAACCATGATTGAGCATGTGGAATAAACAATGTAACCTCCAGATTTTGAATTAGCGTCAACCATGTCAATTGCAGCAAGAATGAGCTCCTGTAGAAAAGAAAGGAAATTATTAAATGATAGTAAAAGGACAAGCATACAATATAAAATGTGACATATTATTTGAGTTTTAGATATGACTTTACTAAACAACCCCCCCCCCAAAAAAAAAAAAAAAAATTAATAATCATAATAATAATAATAAAAATAAATAAAACTTAGTGGGGAAGAACATAAAAGTATTCTAGACATAACTTAAAGGGTCAAAAAGTTACATGAAATATGACTTTACTAACCACAAAAAGAGCACTAAGATCAATTATTCAGTATTCTAGATGTGTTTCATTTTTATAGGGTAAAAAAGTATGCTTTCATAATTAATCACACTTTCGCACCATTTGACTCTTTCTATTTTAACACGAAGAAGAAATGTCAAAAAAAAAAAAAGAACTCTTATCAATCTTCAAAAATCATATCATGAGTTGAAAATAAAAACAGCAATCTAGTCATTAAACTACAGAAAACTCATGCTTTAAATGGGAGGGTGGAAGGAACATAAATGTAGCAGAGGAAATGAAAATGGGCGTTCCTCCTTTTTCTCCCAAACAAAATCTTCAGCAAATGTTAATTTACCTTTTGAAGATGAGCACATTTCTGTATATCTTCCACATTTTTAGAGGTTTTAACAGACTCATCTTTGGATATAACCTGCAGACAGAAACTCTCAGTGACTTTCTACGTTCTTCAAGAGAAACAAAAACACAGACAAGAAATCTCACTAAATATAAACCCCTTAATATGATTCACTCTTTCTTACCCCAGTGCCACTGCAAGGGGCATCCAATAATACTCTATCAACAGCATTGAGACCCAAAACCTTTGGAAGCTGAAATAGGACATTGTAAACATTAAAGAGAAATTAGCATTTGTGGCACATATAATGTCATTATAAGAATTACAAGTTGCAGTGACATGTGTATCTCTGGAGTTGAACTAAAATGCACATGTATGCCTTTATCAAGGATAACTTACAATAAAAATATAATTAATAATGAAATGGACAAAATCAATGAGCAAATCTTGTAATCAAAGGGCTCATAATTTTCTAGTGTTCAGCCTATACATTTACAAGTTCCCCTGGCCTCTTATATTCACTAAAAAAATTTATAATGTCAATACAACCATCATTAATATAATTGTTAATATAAAGGCTTATACTCTAGACACAGGCCCAGCTCAATCGCCCAATGCCTAAAGTATATTACATTATTGATATTTCTCTTAGCATTTCATAATAATTCTTGGGGAGCACTAATGCTTTACATTTTAACAAAAAAAGGCTACTAATTCAACAAACAATTTGTCAAGCAACCAAACAAATTATGTAGGAGAACAGACAAGCCAGATGGATAGTCAAATAAAAAACTAAACCAAATGACAATACGATCTAATAGTAGTAAAGATATTAAAGTTTTTTTTTTTTTGCAATAAACAAGTAAACAAGAATTAATGAGGGTAAAAGATGCTAACCTCCTTTCCATCATAGTTACAGACTACTGTGTTTGATACACCCATACGATGCAAATTTGCAGTCAGTGACTTAAGACGAGGCACCTTCATTTCATTTGCAAAAATTATTCCTGCCATCAAAAAATATTAAGAAAAGAACATGAATTTACATTATAAAAAAAAGACTAGAAAAAAAAAATTAGATATAACAAATGAAGGGAAATTTATTCAATGACTCAAATTTAAAGATCCAACAGACTGTAGGAATACCAGACCACAAAATGAAAAGGAAAATACACACATATCAACTCAAGGAATTAACAACTCATGCTATTATCTAGTGTTACAAAATGGTAGGAAAGTTACATGTTGATACTGAAGCCTGAAGGTTTACTTATGCATTAATGTGTATAGCTATAGCACAACTTTCCATGCAGCAAAAGCACCTCAACTAGTTAAATGTTTAAACGGAGGATGAAAAACAAAGTTTACAGTCCAAAATAAAGCAAAATGTTTCTAATAAAAAAAATATTCCTCATTAAACCCCGACTAGAAATGGGGGGGTGACGGCAATCCTTGTACATACCTTACCCTTGAATATTTGCAAAGAGGTTATTTCCCTCAAAATCCTATTCTACTCTTTTAGCTAATAATTACTTATTATTGAAAAATATTCAAATCTTACAAACTAGATACCATATGAGCAAAAAGCAGCATAAATAACATTAAAATAAAGAAATGACATACCGTTCATACCAACAAAAAGGCAGAAATTTAGCAAAAAAACCACACTATTATAACTTTTTTGTTAACCACGTATCAGCTATAATGCATACATACCACAGTATTGTCACGGTATATACTTATTTGATAGTATCCAAAATGAGTAATATAAAGTGTAATTTGTCTTGCACGGAAACACAAGATAATTGACTACATGCCCCTTCGGCCCTTCCACAATACTGGTTACATATATATAAACCAGCGGTATGAAAAGAACTTTATAAACTGATTTGTGCCAACAACAGGGTATACATGGTTTTAAATGCACAGGAAACTAAAAAAAAATACATACCAGTATTCTTCATAAGAGCAGCAATATACGTTGTTTTACCACCAGGTGCAGCCCTGCAAGAAGCATAAAAAGCTTTGAGCACAATCACAGAAATATAGCAAGAAAGAAGCACTTTCTGCATTGCTACTCGAATCAAGAAGTACTTATAGTAAAAATCTCAAAGATAACTAGAACATCTTAGTCTCCATGTGAATTTTGAGAAAATTCTTGGACAGCAAGTTTTCTCACCGGCAAACAATAACAATTAGCTATATTAAAGAACTAAATATAAGGACAGCCTAAAAAGAGTCAAAATAAACTATAAGCTGTAACCTATTCATATTCGCACATGTATACTTTGGCAAATTTTCACCCTTGAGGATACTTGTCCAGCATGTGATAAGAATCAGATATTTGCACAACAAATCATATCAATGCAATTTATGAGTCGGGAATTTATATCAACTAAATTTTTACTAACAAACGCTACTGACAAGACACATTGAAAATGAAATATTTACTTTTTTTTTGTATAATATTTACTTTCTTTTTGGCTCTTTGTCTGAGAATATGTAGCAAAAACTGATATGATTGACTCAAAACACACTTGGAACAGAAGGAAGTTCTCTCTAACAATTGCATACCAAACTCAGACTAATAAGCTGTAGACAATGAATTATTACTTACGCCATATCAACAACTCGTTCCTTCTCTTGAGGAGCCAAGGCCATCACAGGCAGGAAAGAACTTGCACTTTGAAGCTGCAAACAGTTAAAGAACTAGTACTAAGGGCATCATGTAATATTAAATGAAATGCAATGAGGAACCACAATATTAGAAAACCACCTACCATGTAGAAACCAGCCATATACTCAGGAGTGGCACCAATTGGTACTTGAGAATCATACACAACCAGTCCAACCTGTGGATTACAGAAAATGTTATCTAGGTTCCCTATTAGATTGTTTCTTGTTTGCATGATAACAATAACCAAAAAATAAAAGATAAAAGAAAACAAAGAATGAATCCTCACTTTTGACCATTTGCTTAAAGGATCCAGATTTACTCCTCTATTAATCAAAACATCGGCCAAATCCCGTCTGCGAGTCTGATTGTATGCAGAAGACAGATAAATACAGTCAATAGGGAACATGGATAAGTCCACATTAACATATCAACCCAAAATGACAGAAAAGGACATGCAACCTTCAAAGTGTTAGTCCTCAGACATATAGGGCGAGGCTTTTCGAAGGCTTCAATCAGTTCCATAAGTTCAACAACTGGAAACATCTGAGACAAAACAAACAAAAAGCTTTCATGCAAACCCTCATTAAAAATTAATTAAACACAACTCCCCTAACAGTGCCAGCCAGTTTGTGTAGAAGTAAGAAATGGACACAATGGACAACAGGGAGAAATTAAAGTTCAAAGCATTAGTAGTAAACAGTAATAGTATAATCATTCCAACCTCCACTAAAGCACCAATTAGAAACTCATTGTAGCCATAGTACGAACATATATCTTTCTTAAGCTGCTCAACATAATCCTTCCTCGCCGTCCCTTCTTGCCTCAGAGCCTTAAAATTCGAAAGAACACGTACAACTAGAGAAAAAGAAACACATTTAAAACAATATAACAACTAACAAAACAACCTGAAGATTGTTCATGAGAACAGTCACAGAGAGTTAACAGCACGGTAAACTTACTCTCTTTAATCCTCCTCTGGAGACTGGGAAGATCAGGTGGGCGCAGAGTCTCTTCCTCAAGCTCCTAACAGTATAAAAAAGTGACCAATTTTACCACCCATTCAAACAACTAATGTAAAATCCAAGCACAGAAGATTCAAAGCATGCTTGGATCAACTTATTTTGTATTCAAAATAGCTTATAAGGAATTTTCCCCTGTAATTTAAGCAAATCCAAACATGCCATAAGGGTCAAAAGAAAAATTCAAGTAAAGATAAATTTATTAAAAAAGAAGAAGAAACCTCCTTGGTTGGTAATCTAAACTCATCAGACTCTTCTTGGATGTTGAGCTGCATTTCAGCTTCTGCGTCCTCTTCTTCTCTTGCCTTTTCTTCATCAATAGCTTTCGACTTCTTTTCGATATCATCATCATCCGAATCAGAATCAGAATCCGAACCTGAACCCGAAGCTGAGGCTTTCTCTGCAAAAGAACAGCATACAAATCAAAACACCATTACAACCCCGAGCTCCAATGTTGCAAAAGCCTACACACACACACATACACACCTTCTTCATCGCTTCCTTGAAGGAAATCGTCGACTAATGGATCGTCCCCATCGGAAGAGAACTCCGAAGCCGAACCGGAGGAGTTGTCATCGTCGTCTCCGAGTTCGCGTTCGAGTAGTTGTTGTGGTTGCAGCGTTTCTTCTTCGGATTCGGCGCTAGAATCATCTTTGGGGGTGAATATTTGGGTCTTCTTTTGGTTCTTAGGGGCTTTGCGTGGTTTCGAGGGTTTCTTCATCGCAGGTGCCATTGAAGGATGTGTAGCACTTTGTGGACTGTGAGTTGCGGTTTGTGTTCCTTCTTCTTCTTCTTCTTCAGAAAAATCAGAATCGGCTAGGGTTTAGGGTTTACGGGGTAAGAAGTGTCGCGACGTCGTTTTATGAGAATTTTGCGTTGGGTTGGGCCTTCAGCATGTTGACCTAAAGAATAAAAGTATGTTCATTTGAATATTGGAAAAAGATGATTAAGAACTTTAAATATTGTTTATATTAAATTAGAGAAATGTTATACTTACAATCTATTTTTGTTTATAACATTTTACCATTATATTTTAATTATTGATTTCCATCAAACAACAGTTACTATTTATTACGAATTAATAATTAATTAATGAGTTTGTTTGCAAAAATAATAACCATTGATTGGCGGAAATCAACGATTAAAATATAATTGTAAGAAATTATATACGAAAATAAGTTGTAAGAATAACCTTCCTCATTAAATTATTCTAAGAGTATTTTTAGTTTAAGAGATTTTTAATGGAATTCTTATACTTTTGAAAAATTTAAATGAGTCTTTAAAAGCTTAATATCTGTTAGACTTTGTTAACCTTTGCTAATCGTTCTTTTTTATTTTAAGATAAGATTTGTAATTAGTATAATATGAGTAAAGACCTATTTGGATGGGCTTTTGAAAAAGAGGCTTTTCATGAGTTGCTTTTTTTAAAAGTCAAAATTATTTTGCGTTTGGATACAATATTTAAAAAGTGTTTTTAAGTAAAAATGTTATTTAAATGTTAAAATAAAAAGCACTTTAAAATATAAAATTACCGTTATGCCCTTGCATTTTGCACATATTGTGTGTTGCCACTAAAGGAACACATTCTCGCTTAGATCTATCGTTGTCGACTCCTTCCATCCCGCCACCACCGAACAGTTAGTAGATTGCCAACCTTTTTCTTTTTTCTTTTGTTTTCGCACTACTTGATGTGGAACAGGTCAAGACAGGAATAAGGGAAAAAGATAGTTGCAGAGAGAGGAATATTAAGATTGAGAAAGAGAAGAAAAGGGGAAGAAGCATAGTGAGTACGGAGAAAGAGAAATTCATAACAGAATCTTTCACATTATGTAATCCTTCATTATCTATTATTATTTGTTTCATGAAGACTAAATATTCAACTTCAATATTCAAAAAAGTGAAACAAAACAGTTCAAAATGCCTTCTTGAAGTCGCAAACTAGCAGTGCAACAAATCCTATGACATCCTTAGAGGGAACCTACCTAGACAAGAGTATGTGCGCAAGGGCCAAAAGTGAACAAAGCATAGAGGGAGAGAGAAAATGCAACAAATTGCTATTTGTCACACTCTAAGTACCAAATCAGTCATCAAAGTTTTTCTTTCTTTTTTCTCAAAACCCAAGTGTATTAGAAACTCACAGCTAACAGCAGATGAGAAGTGATATGAACCAATGGGATTGATGGATAAAATTGGTAAGAAGAGTTTTTGAATACCTTTTAACTTATCCTTTGAAAGAAGCCAAAAAAAAATTTTAAAAAAAAGCAACATTTTAGCTTTTCTCCTAGCTTCTGTTTTATTAAAAGCTAATATCCAAACATAAATTTTTTTCTAAAAGCACTTTTTAAAAAAAAACAGCTTTTACATGAGAAGAAGCCCATCCAAACAACACCTAAGTTTTTTGAAAATTGTTGTCGTTTCATAAACCATATTTTACACTCGAATGTCATACGAGGTGCACACTTGTGGATTTTACATTCACTTCTTCTTTTTTCCTTCAAAATTCATCCCTTTTTTACCTCTTTAATACTCTCTCTCCAAATTTATAAGATTCCTAGTATGTCAATTTGGAAAGTGTCTCAATACTAAATTCATTTGCATGTTGAGGATAATGCTATCTAAGAAGCATGAGAAGGAGAATATTCATCAAAGATTAAAAAAGTCCTCTTTCCATTTGTTTTGAAAGAGATATTTTACTTTTTGAAGGTTTATGAGTGTTTTATCAATTTAACTCTGTCATGACACTTATTGCTTATGTGGTATGTAAGGATCTGCACCGTTAATTTAGGAAATTAATTAAATAAATATGAGAATTAGGAAATAATTTCATAATTGACCCCAATAATTATGATAAGACTTAAATAATTATAGTAAGTGATTAAAAATGCTGAAAGTCGTTTTTCTGACGAAAAGTGCAGATATCGATTATGCTCCACGGTATAAATGTGTACCAATGAAGTATCCCAGAAAATTATGAAAAGTATGTATATGTCACTAGAAAAATATGTAAGACTAGCATAACAAGTTTCAGGTCAAAATAATGAGAACTGGTGCTAGAACTGATACTGGCTAAGTAAAAGCGCGTACCGGAAAGGTGCTGCGAAAAATAAAATAAAAATATGAAAAATCTTAGAAAAATTAGTAGGTTCAGAATCCTAAGTTTGGGATTAAAATGCTAAGCGTAGCTATTAGCGCTAATACAGTGTGATTAAACGTAATCCACCTATAAATACTAAGAGGCACAGACTTCTAGGTCATTTCCTCTCATGCTACGTGCCTCCATTTTTCTGAAACACCACCAGCCACCTTGTCACCCCTTCTTCTCCACTTGGTGAGCCAAAGTGACCACCTTTCTTCATTGTTTCTTCATCATATCACCATGGTTATGTGTGATTGAGACTTGGGTGGGGGAAAGGCTTTTGTTTTCAGAGTATAGGTTCTGTTTGAGGGTTCTTGTGGGGCTGAGTTGTGAGCTTTCTTTGTGAGAGCCTTTATCATGGTGTTTTGAGCTTCAAGGTGTGACCTTTGAAGAGAAAGAACCATTGTGGTGTGCTATTTTCGTGCACCTTCAAAGTCAGAACCTTTGAAGCTGTTTGGTGAGCTCCAAGAGCAACCTTTTTTGAGTTTGAACATTGGGTAAGCTTCACAAACCTTGATTATGAGTTTTAATGGTTAAAAATGGTGTCTTGGCATGTTTATTGAGTTGTTTAAGTAACCAACCAGTATATGAACCTAAAAGAGTGTAAAAATGCATGTTTGGACGTAGTAATGGGTTAAAAACCCAACCTTGGAAGTGATATCTCGCAAAATGCAGAAACTGCATTCTATCGCGAAATATCCGGATATGATATCTGGATATTGATATCCTGATATGGGGTCTGTAGATATCCAAATATGGATATCCGGATATGGCCCCAACATATCCGGATATTCTGGGTTTTCGAGGACAGTAACTGTACTGTTCATACAGAACTGAGTTATGGGTTTGTGGACCCTAGATTGATGAAGTTGAACTTCTGTAATGGATATTTAAGTCAGAATCAAAGTGATTAAGGGCGTATGGCTTTGTGAGAAGCCTAAAGACATGAAATGTAAAGGAAAGGCGTTGTCTTTATGTCGTTTGCTTGTAGAGTATGAATATTGATATGAATGTTGGTCTAAAACAGATTGTGATCTTGCTGTTTGTGGACTTTGAGCTTGTGTGAACTCTTGGCTTGGATAGTTAGCTTGCAAGGTAAGCTTTCGTGTCCTCGGTTTAGCCATTGTTGGTTCCACCATGTCCCATGGGGGGATGGTTATATGCATGATGTGTTTTCATGTATTGTTTTATTGAAATGCTATTGAGATGTTAAGTGCAAATGCATATTGATATGTATGTGGTGTTCGCCTAGACGGGATGTGTTCCTGTGGACAGGTACGACATGGGCGCGTACTGTGTGGGTAATAGACGTATTCCTGCACCTCTCTGGCCAGTGGATTAGTTATAACACACATGACATGATTATCTGCTGCATTGCACTGGTTTTGGAACTGATATTGAATTACTGCTTTTAGAACTTATATTGCACATGTAAGTGAGCTTGTGTTGGAAAATCCTTGAGGACCACTTGTCTTACTGAGATTTCTGTTTAGAGATCTCACCCCACGTTTGGGGCATATATTTTAGGTTCAGGCAATGCGGGGGTTGAGAACTCTAGCGGTAGGAGGCCAGAGCTTAGCTGAGATATATGTTGTTTATGATGATATGCTTTGGATGCTGACATGCTATTTATCTTGTTATTATGTTGATATTGTTGAGACTGTTGTTGGGCTTTGTTGCCTTATTTGGTGAGCATGGGGATTGTTCATGCCACTTTGATTGATTATGTCTTATTTAGATTTGAGTTGTATAATGTATCAGGATATTGTCCGGACTATGTGTTGTAGCTCCGTGACTTAGATACTCACTATTTATGTATGAGGTTATTCTGTGTAGATAGCTGTTTAATTGCAATTTACATACAGGAAATGTTTTGAAAATGAATTAAGTAATTCAACTTGGTAATGATAATGACGTCATAATTGAAAAGAAAAAGTTATTCCGCATTTTAAAATTAAGCGTGACTTAATATGATGACATGTTAACAAACCAGATATACACGGGGTGTTAAATGGTAGGTTTGGCCTTAACTATTTTACAAGAAGAACCAAGAAATTATTTCAAAACATATTTGTTAAAATATAGTATTTTGAATCAAGTATAGAGGTAAATTATTGTTAAAATATAGTATTTTTAATTAAGTAGAGAGGTAAATTATGTATTTGATATTAGTGAAAATACATGTTGAAATCAAACACCGAACACAATATATTGTGTGCAATCTGTAACACCTCGTATGCATCCAGTTTGTTAACATATCATCGTATTAAGCCACGCTTAATTTAAAAATGCAGAATATCTTTTTTTTTCAATTATGACGTCATTATACTTAACCAAGTTGACTACTTAATCATTTTCATAAAAAAATTGCCTGTATATAATTGGAAGAGACAACTAACTGAAATACCTCATAAAATAAGTAACAGTGAGTATCTAAAATCACAGAACTACAACACGTAGTCCGGACATAATCCTGATACATTATTACAGCTCAAATCTAAACCAAGATATAGTCAATCAATGTGGCATGGACAATCCCCATGCTCACCAAATAAGGCAACACAGCCGAACATAGTCTCAACAACAGCAACATAATAATAACAAGCTAATAGCATAGCATCAACAGATATAATCCAGCATCCAAACATGTCAGCAAATAAACAACAATATCAGCTAAGCTCTGGCCTCCTGCCGACAGAGGTCTCAACCCCCGCATTACCTGAACCTGGAAATGGTGCCCCAAACGTGGGGTGAGATCTCTAAAAAGAAATCTCAGTAAGACAAGGAGTCCTCAAGGATCTTCCACCCCAAACTCACTTACATGTGCAAATATAAGTTCAAAAGCATTTATTCAATATAAGTTCCAAAATAGTGCAATGCAGCAGATAATCATGTCATGTGTGTTCTAACAATTCTACTGATCAGAGAAGTGCAGGAATACGCCTATTACCCACACAATATCAACCCATGTTGTATCAGCCCATATGCTGCACACACCCTAAAGGACCACCCCATGGCTTCCCTTTAAGGCAAACACCACATAAATATCATACAACAATTGCACTTAACAGCTCCATAGCATTTCAATAAACAATACATGAAAACCACATCATGCATATAAACCATCCCCCAATGGGAAATGGTGGAACCAACAATGGCTAAACCGAGGAGACGAAAGCTTACCTTGTAAACTAGTTATCCAAACCAAAAGTCCACACAAGCTCAAGGCCCACAAACACCACAATCACAATTTGCCCATACCATAATTAATCATCAATAATCATAGCACAGATTACACTAAGTGATTAAGTCTTTCTTACTCATTTTAACTCATTACTTGTTGTTTCTGCAGGAGGTATCTGAATACTCCTCGATGAGTATTCGAATACTCCAAGTCTCCAGAAAGTATTCGATTACTTTCATTTAAGTATTCGAATACTACCAAGTATCCAAATACTTTTCCCCCAGTATTCGAATACCACAGTATTCGAATACCAAACCCCACTGTATTCGAATACTTTCCAGTATTCAAATACTTCTTCAAAGGTATCCGAATACTTTTCTTCCCATAAAAGTATTCTCATACTCCTAGAAGGAGTATTCGAATACCAGATTAAAACTACCATTGCAAATCTTTACCAAATACTATAAGATTTTACTATGTTAAACTAGACATCTCAAGCTTTCCAACGACATATCTTATGCCTCAATCGGAGTTGTATAACTCCGGTTATGGTTTTTGCAAAGTTCCTACAACAAGCTGAATTTCCAGCAATAGGGTCTCGACTTCAAACATACACTGAGAGAAATCCACTAATCCAATGGATCTAAAAATTTACAAGGTTGTATCCCTATATGTTAGGTTCACATAGGTCCAAACCTCACTCAATTTAGAGCTCTGAAGCTCAAGATATCGCAATTTTACTAAATTAGGTCGTTGCTGTCTCGCGAAGTATTCGATTACTGCATTTTCCCAGAAAAGTATTCGAATACTGCCCGAAAAGTATTCGAATACTTCTTCGACAGAATGCAGAAAACTGAGTTTTAAAGGTAAAATCGACCTCTAATGATCCAAACTCGATCTGGAGTCCAAGAACTCCTTAAACAGATGTTTATTAACATGTTATGAACCCAGAAACACATTTCTTTTATCAAATGGTTGAAGTTACGATTTTTAATTGCTTAAACAAGCTTAAAACATCAAAATACACAAGGGTGATCATGGTATACCTTCCAAGCTCCAAAAATCCAAAAATGAGACACATAAGGGGTCCTCTACACAGCACAATGGTTCAGACTTCACAAGGCTACGAAAATACACTTCAAGCTTGACCCTTTATGCCAAAAGGTAGCTTCTTGAAGCTCAAGAAGCCAAGAACAAGGCTCCACACACTCGAACTCCAAATTACAGCCCCAAACAGCAGCTGGTCATCTCAAAACAAAGGTCATTCTCACACTCCCAAGGTTGCTCTCAAGTGTCAAAGAGTCAAAAGGTGAAGAATTCATCATAAAAGTGGTGTCTTGATGAGTTCTATGGAGAAAAGGCAAGGGCTTGGTGAAGGAGAAGAGTGGAAGCCAAGGTGGAGCTCTCAACTCAGAAAATAGGTTGCGTAGAAGCAAGAAATCTGACCTAGGTTATTGTGCAAATGCCTATTTATACCCCCATTAAGTTTAATCGCACAGTATTAGCATTAATAGCTACGCATATCATTTTAATCTCAAACTTTAGATTCTAAACCTACTCATTTTTCTAAGATTTATCATATTTTTATTTTATTTTTCGCAGCACCTTTCTGGTACGCGCTTTTCCATAGCCAGTATCAGTTCTGGCACCAATTCTCATTGTTTTGACTTGAAACTTTTTTTACAAGTCCTACATATTATTTTAGGAATATTCATGCACTTATTATAATTTTCCGAGATACTTTTTTGGTACGCATTTATACCGACTAGCAGAACCGGTGTCTGCACTTTTCGTCAGAAAAACGACTTTCAACATTATTACTCACTTACTATAATTATTAAAGCCTCATAATAATTATTAGGGTCAATTATGAAATTATCTCATAATTATCTAATTAATTTCCTTAATTAGCGGTGCAAGTTCTTACACAATCTATGTTCATTAAACTAATAGAAACTAAAGCATCAATTGAAGCACTTTTAAAATTGAAGAAACTTACACTAAAACGATTGAATAACCAATGCAAATAATTGTACGCGCAACCGAAGTTGTTTCCTTAAGATGATTTGTTCCTTCTACCAGTGACCAAGGACATTGTACACTCGTCTTTCATTATAAAATAAAATTCGTCTAAAGAATGGTAGCACTACCGATCAAAAGCCCCATATACACAACTAAATGCTTGAAGAATCACGGTGGAGTAAGAGAATGCAAAATTCCAAATGTAAATGAAATTGCATAAAACCAATAAGAAAAATCAAACTCTTGAAAAGTCTGATTCCCTTCATATTTATAAAAAATGTAAGTTCATAATTTGAATGACACCTGTTAGGTGGTGAAAAGACACATATTTTCAACTCAAACTTCTTATTCATAACACGCAAAATTCTAAAAATCCCCCACATAAAAAAGAAATCGAGTCATCGATACCATGTGCATATAATGATGCATGTAATTCTTCAACAAGAAAAAGTTGTGTCAAGATAGGTGGTTTTCACCTCGAAACCTCCCTAGTGAAACCTATTTAATTTACTATGTCAATCGGTGAACATGATATCTTGAATCGTCGACCTTTGGTGTATGACATGACAATAGGAAACACACAATTGTTCGTTTGGCATTTTTTGCCCTCGTTGTTATGTCCCTCTTGACCCTAAACACATGGCTGGTTCTACGAGTATTTGGACAATCTGACCTTTAGAGATTCTCATTGAAGCAATTATCGCTTCATGCTCACATAGGTGATTTATGGCAATACATCTCATCATACACCATATAAACACATCAAATTTAGAAACTATCTAAAGACTACTTGCTTTTCTTTTCTTTAAATATCTTGTCAAGCATATGGGCAAATGTGAAAAACTCCACAATGCTCGATCCATAGATCATTATAATAACCCATATGATTAAATGTCATTAATTGGGATTACATGAGTAATAAAATGGGGTTAAACAAGGATTTTGAGTTAAAAATGTATAAACAGCATTAGGTGCTGCTCGCTGAAGCAAGCATCCTAGCGAGCAAGCACATTAATGAGTTAAAATACCACAAAAAATTCTCTTTCCTCATTTATCCCAAACCTAAATCGAAAATGGCTCTTAATTCTTATGCTCTGGTTGTTAGCCAAAAAATTCACCTTTATTCCCCTTCGTTAATGTCATTTACTCCTTGAAGCTTGAAACCATCACACTCACATCAGTCCACTCATCTTCTCCGCTGAATCACCTTGAAACCACCAAGAATAAACCATCTTCCACCCAGGCATTTTCGGTTTCCTCTGGGTGGAGGACAAATGAGGGTGCAGGAACCCTAAGTGAAGTATAAGGTAGGGGAACCCTAATCCTTGAGTTATGTTGGATTTTATGATATGTGGGTTAGGGTTTCTTGAGATCTTTGGGGAAATCCAAAAATGAGGCTTTGATTTGATGATTGATGCTTGAATATATGTTGTTGGTAGTGATTATGGAGTGGGACCTCCATTGAACTAGCTCTTAAGTCTTCAAGAGAGAGGGTAAATCTTGGAACTTATGATTTGGAATGGGTTGATGTATGTTGATGTGGTTTATGTGTTGTTAATGTAGTGTGTACCGTGTAATAAGTGGTATTGTGTATTTTGTGTGAGACACCACTGTTAGTTGCTTTGGAACAAGAGGAAATCTTGAGGATTTAGCTCCAAATAGATAAGTTCTTAGACCTTGGGGTCTTTGCCCTTTGATGTTCTACTACACTCTATGAGAATTTGTGGTTTGTATAACATGATTGTGTAGTGGTATTGAAATTGGGTGTTGTTGCTTAAGATTGAGAATATGTGTGCTATGTGTGATTGTACTATTGGATAGATTCTCTGGCCAATAGAATTAATGGATTGGTTGGTTTTGATACACATTGTATTGTTATATGCTTATTACTTTGAGCTTTGATGGCAAACTGTCATTTTGATACCTGCATGTCATGGAAGTGAGCTCAAGGTTGGAGGAACCTCCAAGGCCTTGAGTTTTCTAAGATTGTATCTCACCCCGTGTGGGGATTATTTTTCAGATACCCCGAGTGGCACAATTGATGCTTCCCTTTGGCAAGAAGCCTGAGTAGAAAATAATGATGTTTTTAGTGTGGATTTTGCACCCTTTGACGTGAGAGCATGCTAGGATCATATTTTGAGTTGTACTTTATATATGTGTATCTTAGAGTATTGCATATTTGATCATTTATGTACCTATGTCAAAGTGGGAGAGATATGGATTTATGTATTGATTTAGATGGATTAATGTATTTTGAGAACATTGTATCATGTTACCCTTCATTTTGTAATAGCCTTTATGTATCTTTTGATTGGAGGCAATGCAAGGGACTTGTGTAATATGAACACTTGTAATTTAATGTTCCTCGATGTGTGATGAGATGGAAAAATGGTATGCTTGAGATGTAAGCAATATGATGCCATGAAACGTAGAGTCTAAGAAATGGGTGATGTGTGATATGTTGAGAAATGGTTACATCTATGGATATTGGAAATATGGTTGTTGTTATATGGTTAATCAAGTACTCTAAAAAGTGAAGAAAGTGGGGGGCCAAAGTCCCAAGTTAGAGCATGAAAATAAAAGGAACCATTTTTGCAAAACAGGGCATGCTCGTTGGACTTCTCGCTTAACAGTGGCTTTGGTTTGTGAAATAAATTGCTCGCTACCCTCATCCCTTAAGCGAGTAGCTCAGCGAGGAAGGGTGCAACTCGCTAATTTTGCTCGCTCAAGAAAGCTTATCAGCGAGCAGCGACATGTTTTGATATTTAATTTTTATCACCTTGTATGCTTATTGGAGCTACCTGGTGCATGATATATAGCAAATGTAAATTATTTCCGCATAATTATGAGTTGTAAATTATGGAATTGAATTATTGGAGTGGAGAACTTGTGTTTATTTAAATGTAAGTGAAATAAAGAAAATTATTTATTGTATTTTCGTACTTATCCTTATTTCCTCATTGGTTACTCTGATTTTAATGAGCTTAACATCATAAGTAATGTTAACCAACCAGTTCTAGAATTGGGTATTATAATTATCACTAAGTTGCCTTTTTGAACCTAGTTCATGGGTTCTCCACTCATCAAGGTAGAGTTACCACAATGATTAGCAACAAATAGGCCTTAACTATATTTCTTCAGACAATTTCTCAACTAACTTTTTAGACAGATTTTTGGTGAATGAATCCGCAATATTATTTTGACTTCACGTAGTTAATTGTAATAACTCAATTATAGAGTAGTTGTCTAACGAAGTCATGCCATTGTCATATGTATCGAGACTTATCGTTATACATAACATTCCTTTCCCTTTCGATTGCTATTTGACTATCACAATAGATGCACATAATATGCACTAACTTCGGTCAATTCAGAATATCCTTAAGGAAGTTATGAAGCCACTCATCTTCCTCTCCAACTCTATTCAAATTAATAAATTGTCCTTCCATGATAGACCTTGCAATGCAAGTTTGATCCAACGATTTCCAATACATTGCACCTCCACCAAGTGTGTAACGTACCCACTTATGCACTTTGTATCAATATAACCGGTGATTCTATTTGCATCACAATATCCTTCTAACATCGCAAAATATTTCTCGTATTGCAAAACATAATCTTTAATATGCTTCAAGTAACCCAAAACTCTTCTCATTACTTTCCAATGAGATTCATTTGTGTAAAGAATCAATTCAACCCAAAAGCTTAAGCTGTTGGGTGAGGCTATATTAATGGTCTTATATATCTCAACACGCCCCCTCACACGAAAGCCCATTGGGCTTGAAAGGTGGACAATGCACAGGTGCACCTACCTGTGCGAAGAAAGAAATTCCACAAGAGAAAGTGGGGAACGACGAGATTTGAACCTGGGACACGAGGCTCTGATACCATGTAAAAAACCAATTCAACCCAAAAGCTTAAGCTGTTGGGAGAGGGTACATTAATGGTTTTTATATATCTCAATAGGCCCCCTCACACGAGAGCCCACTTGAAAGGTGGACAATGCACAGACCCACCTACCTGTGCGAAAGAAAGAAATTTCACTAGAAAGAAAGTGGGAGGCGGTGCCGGTAAGGATCGAACCCGGTACACCAAGGCTCTGATACCATGTAAAGAACCAATTCAACCCAAAAGCTTAAGCTGTTGGGTGAGGCTATATTAATGGTTTTATATATCTCAACACAAGTGGGGGGCGGCGAGGTTTGAACCCGAGACACAAGGCTCTGATATCATGTAAAGAACCAATTCAACCCAAAAGCTTAAGCTGTTGGGAGAGGGTACATTAATGATTTTTATATATCTCAACAGGATATAAAATAATATTTTGTGTATTAATCTGATACAAAGAGTTACAATATATAGAGACCCTAATGGGCTTAAGTGAGTAGTCTAGAACTAATTACAAAGGAATAATATTTACAGATAGGAAGTAATCTAATCGTATCTAATCATATCTAATCTAACAATTTGTATTGCTTATAAAATGACTTAATAAGCTCATATCACATGCTATATGTGATATAGTACATTTCATCATCAAAGCAATTGAGCGTACTCTTTTTGTGCCTTAGCTTGACTATTATTCTTAACAAATTATGAATTAAGACCTATCAGAGTCTTTACTAGTGTAATATTCAAATTCTTGAATTTTTCAAGGATTTGAATAATATAGTGAGATTGCAATAAAGCTAATCTATTGGATGTGCTATGGATTTTAATTCCCAAAATAACATCTGCAATATCCAATCTTTCATATTGAATTTACTAGTAAGCATATGTTTTGTAGCATTAATCATATTATTATCGCTACACATAATGAGCATATCGTCCATAATACGCCACATAATGATAAACCTCTTTCAATATTCTTCATATAAACATGTGATAAACCTCTTTCAATATTCTTCATATAAACAGGTTTATCACATTCATTAATACTGAAATCATTTGATAAAAGGACTTAATCAAATTTCGCATGCCATTATTTGGTCAATTGTTTCAAGCCATAAAGCAACTTAAACAAGTGACAAACTTTTTTGTTCTTTTCCTAAGACGATAAATCCTTCAGATTATTCTAAATAAATTCCTTCTTCCAAATCGCCATTCAAGAAAGTCAACTTTATATCCATTTGATGTATTTCAGACACATTCAACTCTACTAATGCAATTTACATCTTAATTGATGTGATGAGTGTAATAGGTGAATAAGTATCGTAATAATCCAAGCCTTCCTATTGTCTCCAGCCTTTTACTGCAAGTCTCGCTTTATATTTATCAATAATATCATTTGTTTTCATCTCTCTTTTGAAGATCCATTTACTTTGTCAGGGCTTATTGCCACGACCAAGATCAACCAACTTACATGTATGGTTTGTTATGAAGGATTATATTTCACTATTGATAGCTTATTCCCATAATGTTTCATTTAAGGATGTCACAGCCTCCTTGTATGTATGCAACATATTTTCTAACTAATATGTCATTAAATCAGGCCCCAAAGATATTGTCATTTTCTTTATATTGCGTTTAAGTTCCTTCTCTACAAGATCATTACTAGTTATAATATCACGAGGTCTCTTGTCATTATTGTCATCATTATTTGTTGACTCATACACTTTTTTATATAGAAATATATTCTCGGAGAATGTAGCGTCCCTTAATTTTATAACTGTATGAATAAGTATATCCATTATGTCATACTTATATACAAAGAATAGATATTCACCACTATTAAGAGCATATCCAATGAACACAAAAATATTATTTTTGGTCCAATCTTAACCTTTTTTACTCTTTGGAATCACGACTTTAGCCAAATACACCCACACTTTAAGATAATTCAAGGTATGCTTTCTACCTATCCACATTTCGTAGTGGATGATTTGTGTTTTCTTACTTGGTACTTAATTTATAATACCATTTGCTATCAGAATGGTTTCCCCCCACATATTATATTGTAAAATAGACGTAATCAACATTGCATTCATCATTTTCTTCAACGTCAGGTTCTTCTCTTGCAATTGCATTAGATTGCGGCACATAAGGAGTAATCATTTGATGTATGATACTGAACTCTAAACAAAATTGCTCAAAAAGGTCATTGTATTCTCCCATTTGATCACTCCTTATTACATTTATCTTTTGATTTAACATTATTTGACTATAACATATATACCAAATGTTAAACTTTAATTCAATCACATGATAATACATAATTATCTTGTCATTTATAACATTGAAATCATAGACAATTGAAAATAAATCATACAATTTTGGAATTAAATCAACTAAAAAACTTCACCACTTTGGTTGTTAGTGAATGTATCATATTTCATTTTAAAATTCAAACACTTTATAAACAATTACAAGATTTAATATTTTATTTTTAATTTTAATCCCATCAACACAACAAAATATATTCTTATTAACACAACTTGTTTAAGTATTAAGCTAAGAGTTTGTTTTTTCTGCAGTTAATGTAGATAAATTATCTATATTTAGCCCAAAACGACGTCGTTTTAGGGCAAAAATCAAAGTATTTTTGTAATTATAATTTATTTCAAGATTATAATAGTCTTTCTTATTATAATTTTTTAATTTTTCAACTCAAAACGACGTCGTTTTGGGAGTGAATAGAGATAATTTATCTACATTTACTGTAGAAACATTAAAGTCTTAAGCTAAACAATACAAACAAAGCTTGGAGAATATGTGTTTTTATTTGTCTTTGTTTTGTCAAAATGATTATTGTAACAATCTGGGTGGAAAATTCTTCTACTAATTTTAATTACATTAGGGAAAAATTGGAAAAACATTTTACCTTTGCAAACTGGTTATAAAATTGAACGAGGTTTAATAGTCCATTGTACGCGAGGAAGAGTAAGGATTAAATCCCACAGCACCCCCAATAATCCATCATAGGATGGTTACCTTAGATTGATTGTATGAATATTATTGAACCAATATAATAAAATAAAAATAATAATAAAGGAAACTAAATTCTAATATTTATAATGAATTAATTTTAACAATTTATAAGGAAAAATGAAAAATTAATGAAAAATTACAAGGCAAACAAAATAAAATTAATCTTAAATATATACAAAGAATAATAACCAAATTAATATTTTTAAGCAAAATAAAAAATCTTTTAAAAAATGTAATTGTAACGCTTGACAACTTGCAAGTATCAACGACTGTCCCTACACACTAACACGAGACTTTTCAGCGTGCTTTTTCCTCACTCGCACATTTCCTAGAAAAACTTTTCAAGAGATCACTCTTCCCAGAATTGCTCCAAGTCAAGCACGCTTAACTATGGAGTTCTTTTGTTCCGGGCTACCGAAAAGTAGATGCATCTTGTTAGTATAGGTAGTACCAATTAATTCTTATAAGCTATTACCAACTGTACCGTCCCATACCAGCACAGTCTCTGAAATCCCTCTATTTTGGGTGTTGATTCGATTCATTCATGTACCCCCCTCGCTGGAAGCCTGCCAGGAGCCGCTCCTTGTTTGTGCCCTTTCGCACCACGCCCTTTCACACCGGCGATCACTCCCCGCCCTCGTTAGCGCCCGAGATGTTACATGCCCACCAGCTTCCGCCTGGTTCGTCCTCGAATCACACCATACTGGAAGAGAGGCCCTGCTCTGATATGACTTGTAAAGCCTGACAACTTATAAGGATCAATGACTGTCTCCACACACTAACACGAGACTTTTCAGTGTGCTTTTTCCTCACTCGTACACTTCCCGGGAAAACTTCCCAGGAGGTCACCCATCCCAAAATTGCTCCAAGTCAAGCGCGTTTAACTATAAAGTTCTTCCGTTCCGGGCTACCACAAAATAGATGCATCTTGTTAGTATAGGTAGTACCAATTAATTCTTATAAGCTATTACCAACTGTACCGTACCATACTAGCACAGTATTTGAAATCCCTCTCTTTCAGGTGTTGATTCTATTCATTCATGTACCCCCGTCGCTGGAAGCCTGTCAGGAGCCGCTCCTTGTTTGTGCCCTTTCGCACCGACGATCATTCCTCGCCCTCGTCAGTGCCCGGGGTGTTACAGTAATGATTTAAAAAACTAAATCTGAGAATTAAGTGAATACATAAAAATTCAACTATGCACCAAAATTGAAAGAAAATATTTTTTTTGAAAGTTTTATTTTATAATTTTTAATCATTTTTAAAATATAACAACAATATCTTAGAAAAGTAGCATATGTTTAGAATTGAGATTCATGTAAAAAAATATCATTCTCTTTTATTTTTATAATTCGTTATTTACTCTCTCTTTTTTCTCTAAATAATATAGACCTATATTAATTTAAAGTCTTAACCCAAACCCAAACTAATGTAAACCCCGTCATCACACCCCAAATGATATAAAATGAAGGTGATCCTTAATATTTTATATGTCCAACCCACCTCTTGTCAAGGGACAATATTGGGAAGCTTAGAAAACACATAAATGCCAAATATGTAACATCCCTTAATTATTAACTAAAGAATGCTACTTACATGCTTTGAATTTTCATTCTACATGTATATTATACAGAAAACTTGTAATATAAGTCTTACTGAAATTGACTTTTATTCCAAGTTATCAAAGTACAAATTATTAAATCAACATAGGGTATTAAGCAACACTTAAAAAATCTAATTATCACTACTAAAATATAAATATGGTCTAGTACAAAACTTCAAAACTAAATAAAAATATAAATTTTATTGGCTAATATTTCTTCCTTGCATACACAACATCTGCTTTAGGCTCTATCTTTAACATCTGAAAACATATATTTAATGAGATATTTATCTAAGTGAAGATAATAATTTAAAAGGTTTTCGCAGAAGAGTAGTATTTTCAGTCATAACTTAGTATGAAAAATCATATGTGGTTTTAAATGAATAATGTTAACATCCTCATATTTCAAACAATCTTACATCGTATATTTAGTGCGTGTTTTCATATTTAGAAGTCATAGCCTAAAGTAGATGTTGTGTGTGCAAGGAAGAAGTATTACTCAATAAACTTTATATTTTTATTTAGTTTTGAAGTTTTGTACTAGACCACATTTATATTTTAGTGGTGATAATTAGATTTTGTAAGGATTACTTAATACCCTATGTTGATTTATTAGTTTGTACTTAGATAATTTGGAATAAAAGTCAATTTTAGTAAGACTTACATTCCAAGTCTTCTGTATAATATACATGTAGAATTAAAATTCAAAACATGTAAGTGGCATTCCTCAGTTAATAATCAAGGGATAACAAGATTCATGAGTCTTACATAATGAAAAATGAATTTCATTGAACAAATTAACAACTATGAACTATTATGGCTCTGCATGATGTTGTCAAAATGAAAACACAAAGTGTTATTAAAAGCAACACACATTTCTTATGGCTTTGCAATATGTGAAGATCTGAATTTCAAAGCTTGAGTCATATGACATCTACATATCGGGATATACCAAAAGTCTGTATTTCAAAGCAAGAATCATACACATATCTTCAAGATCATAGCAAAAAATCTTCACATTAAGGCAAATTAATATAATGCAATTATTTTGAGGAAGACAAATGTTATATTACTCTAATTGAAGGTGCAATGTGCATGACCACGTCACAAGAGGTCTTTTTCATCACATTCTTCCACGTTTTCCCTAGGTAATAGCTTTTCCTTTTCTCCTTTGGTTTACTTTTTTTTTAATTAAATTTCCTCTTTATCTTGAAAATTATCTTCACTCTTTTTTTTTTGTTCCCCAAAAAATCTTACAAATCCTTCTCTCACAACTGATGCCTCTGAATACTTTGCCTCTCTTTCCCTATTGCTTGTGGTCGATGTTGCTTAAATAATAGTTAGAGAGCACATAGTCCATTGATGTAATTAAAATAGGTGTTTACTTTCCAATAAAGCATTTTTTAGCAGTGTTGGTGCCCAATTCATACTTTTGTCATGTACTTTTATAAGGAAAACTTCCAAATGATATGGCCCCTCCTCTAATTTGTCATTAGGAATTGCTCAAGTCCAAGCAGAGTAGGTAGAGTTTTTGAAAAAGAACAATGCCTATTCTCTGGTTGTTTCCTAATAGCAAAACGCCAATGATCTGTTCCTTCATGCTTCTCCACCAAGAGGAATATTTCAACCAAGAATAGTAGGTAAAGTAATTGAAAAATAACAAATAATGTATGTCATTGCTGAGCTAGAGAAATTGTTGTGTGTATGTTTTGGCAATAGTATATTTAGCAAAAGGAATATTTTTTCATCAAAATTATTTTTTCTCTTTTCTTTTTATTTCAAAACCTCCGGTAAAAAAAAATACATTTGCTTTGACTAGACCATCACTAAGATAGTCCTTTCAAGTACACATCATACCAAGTATGTCACTATATATAAAACTTTTATATCAATTATTACCATAGAGCATATTATATTTAAGAATCATCACATGCCTTAATCTTAAAATTACCACAGAGACTATATGACATTACAAAAATTGATTATTTCTTGCCATAACCTTTATCAGAATCAATTCATGCCATAAAAATTTGCCATTCAAAACCTTTTGAAATTGTATAATTTGCCTTACATTTCCCCCTTTCAAATGCATTAAATGACCTCATGCACTAAAGGCATATTATTATAACATGAACGACCATTAGATAAGAAAAATCTAAGGCATCTTATCATAAATCATTATAGTACGTAAATGAATATGGAAAATATCCAATTTTCAATTGCTAAATAGGAAAGAACGTTAACACCTTACATTTACTAATCATGCCACTTTTCAAATTCTATTGATGAAGGCGAGCGCTTGTGCATTGTTTGATTGTTGTTCACTTACAAAACATGTAGCTATTTATGCATATGAAACCATCATTAAACAAATTAAATTCACAATTTCATTATTATATCTCCATGGAAACTGACATTTTCAAAAAGAAAACCTTCCACGGAGCTACCATTAGATTGTATCTCAATGCATGAGTATCATACTATATCATGAATATAATATTCAATTCATCATTCAATACAATCAACCATAATCTATATTTTAATCATTCAACATCACCCACAACAAAGGTGGCGTAACAATCGTCATTGACCTTTACAAGTCTTAGGTTTAACTTCTAACAACCTTATCTTTCAATATTTGGTTTTAAATTTACTCGGTAAAATAATTGGACAACATGAGAATTGGAGGCTAGTTTGTACCATCAAACTCCAAGCTTTAAACCACCAAACCCTACAATTAATAGTATCAAATAACTTTCAAAAATTTGAATTTTAGATCAAAAAACAATATTTGAAATGACAAAAATCAATTAATGTTCATGAATAAAATGATGGCTACGTGAAAATGAAATTAGAACTCCGCATTAAACCATAAGAACCATTGTGTAACACGTAACTTGGATTTTGAAAAAAGAACATTTCACTCCAGAAACGCCGGCTTAAAAGCAAATTTAAGGAAACCCCAAATTTTTGGAACATAATGATGTGATTAACAGAAATATAGGCATTAGTGGTCAATTCTATAAATCATGAATAGAATTCCATGCATTTAATCAATATTTGTCATAAGTGCAAAACTTAAAATTGTACATTTGGAATGCATTCTCACAACATTGAATTTCAAAAAAACAAACATGTTGAGGGAAATCATTAAAAAGCATTCAAAAGCACCATCATTCAATAAATAAAAAATTAACATAAATATTGTTTGAAAAATAGTATAACATTAAACGAGTCTTAAGATTATTAGCAAAAGTACCTGTGCAAACCAAAGTAAATATCTATAAACACAAATTATACATTAAAATCATATTAAGATTATAATATATTGTCTATGCAATTTGTGTTCATAAAACAAATAGAAATTGAAACATGAATTTAAGCACATTTTCAAAATTGTAGAAACTCGCAATAAGATGATTGAATGACTAACGCAAATAATTCTGAGCCCAACCAAAGTTATATTCTGAACACAATTTGACCCCTTTACCGGTGCCCAAAGAAGTCGAACAAATGCCTCTTAGGATAGAACAAATATTTTCAAGAACAATGACACTACCGATTAAAAGTCGCCTCTGACACAACCAAATGCTTGAAGAATCATGGTGAAGTAGGAGGATGCAAATGCAAATGAATGTGCATAAAACCAATAGGGAAAATCAAACTTCCGAAAAGTCTTATTCTCTTCATATTTATAAAAAGCTTGAGGTCACAATTTAAACTACACTTATTTGGTGGTGAAAAGACACATCTTTTTAACTTAAACTTGTTATTCATAACACATAAAATTTTGATATTTGAGGAGTTGAAATTTTATAGTGAGTGCATTGGATTCGTTGAGCTTGTTTTAAGTACACTTATGAAGGAAATATAAATATTATATAGTTGTTGTTGAGTGAGTAAATATGGCGATATTAAGATTTTGTAATGAACTGAAGTGAAAAAAGAGTGAGTAAGGAACCAAAGAGAAATATAAAGAAGGATGTGAGGATGAATATGATGATTGTATTAAAATTATAATTGATGATGGTGACAATGGTAAATAATTTTTCACTAACTATAAAAATTGGAAATCTAGCATCAAACACTACCCAACCACAATGCCAACCCATTAGATCATGAAAAAAATGTAAAAATCAAGACTTATAAATTAACCTGATTTCCAGCAAGTAAACCTTAAGGGGGTGTTTGGTTGAGGAGAAATTTTTTGAATAGTAGGGAAATGTAATTGATAGGGAAGTGGTTGGAAAGTGAGTTTGGTAGGAAAATGTAAAAAAAGTTGTTTGGTTGAGTAAAATTTTACCAGGAAAATTATGTGAAATTCCTGAATGTGTGTTTGGTTGAAGATAAAATATTGATGGGTAAATTTAGTAAAATTACAAAATAACCCTTTGTCAAATATAGTTCATAAACATAAGAGAAGAGATGGTGTTTGTGATAAAAGCCTCATTGTGCTATGAAGATAGGTCAGATCTCTTAACTGATCTCATCAAAACCTTGAAAGCGTTAAGGTTAAGAACACTCAAAGCTGAGATCACAACGCTTGCTGGGCGTGTTAAGAACGTGCTTTTCATCACTGGGGATGAGGATTCAAGTAGCAGTAGCGGAGAACAGTGTTGTATAAGTTCAATACAAGAAGCACTGAAGGCAGTGATGGAGAAGAGTGGTGGTGAGGATTCAACAGCTTCTGGGAATGTTAAACGCCAAAGGACTAATATCAACAATAACCTCAGGGAACAACCGGAGGCATGGACCATGGTTGCAAGATCTGGAGAAACTCCAGGGAACAATAACCTCATTGATACCTCTATTCACCAAATCGAAGTCAGACAGCTAGTTGGATTTGGTATGTGGCTGAGATTTTCTTCCTCACAAGTGGATAAGATGAGGGGTAACTTTGTCAAATTTTTCATTCCTTTTTCAAGTTGTTCGGTATTATTGAATAATACCATGGTCGAACAGGGTTTCTTCAACAGTGAAAATTGCCCTGATTTACACTAAAACATCGATAGTTAGGGAAGCATGTTTGATGGCTAAATTTTGGGTTATCCCTCAACCAAACGTGGAGAACTGAGTTACCCACATGCACTTTGCTGGGATACTAAGTAGAAAACCCGAACCAAACATAACCTAACAGTAATGAAACATAACCATTCTTTGTATTGGACCAAAAAAAAAGTTCTCTTGGTGGGTAATGTTAAATATAATTCTTATATTATAGTATTGGATCTTAAATTTGACAAATAGATTATATATTCAAGACGATGAGAGAAAACATAAATATCATATGATTATATAGATGGATACAAATGAAAAATACGGCTAGAAATTAGTTCCATTGATTATTTTGAAAAGGAGACCAAATAATATTACCTATAGAGCAAGAAAATGGTGAGGTATTTGAAAATTTACAAGTAAACATGCATGGTAAATGATTGTGAGTGGCTTGCCTTCTACAACAAAGTTAAGAGTTTACAAACTTATAAGCTTAAAACACGTAAAGGCAAGCATATTAGTGGCTAGCTAAGATGAAAACAATAGAGAAGTTCCAAGGAAAAATAGTTGAGAATACAACTAAATTTGGGACTATTTTGAGGGACTTAGAGATAAAAATGTAACTTCAACTCTTGAAGTGATGGTTGACAAACATTCACTTACTCATTAACTCTTCTTTTAGTGGTTATATATGTCTATTAATACATCGAAGAAATGATCCTTGGCTAGTTTTAAACATATCATTGAATTAGATGGATAACACTTTAAAGGGACAAATGAATAACAATTATTAGTTGCTATGGCTAGGGGTATGAACGAGAGTTACTTCACATTTGTTGTAGTTTCCATAGAGAATGAAACAAAAGACTCTTGTGTTGATTAATGACATTGTTATCAGAAGATGCATAAGTAACAAATACGAGGAGATTTGTGTTTTCTTTTTTACCAAGAAGTGGTAGTTTTTTTTTTTTTTTACTTTGATTTGGTTTTTAATTGTTTAATAATTACACATTGAATTGGTTTTATAAGCCATAGGGTTTGGTTTAAATGTTTGAAGAAATACTGCAATATTTAGAGCACATAGTATACTTTTGACCTTTATATGTCAATCACAAGAAAGACTATGAAGGTTGCTCAATATTAAGAAATTTGGTTCTTTCAATTATAAAGGATTTATATACACAAAAATGAGAGACAAAGATAAAGAAAGTATAGATGGTTTAAAAATTAATACCATGACAAGGTAATGATATTATCTCCAGAATTATGGATGAGGTCTAACACTTCTCTTTTGATGAGATCTTGCTTCTCTTGCCATTTTTGAGTGAGATGGTCTTGAAGATTACAACAATAACTATTATTCTCAACGAGTTAAAAACTTGTTAAGAACATGTAGTAAATCCAATCAACGGGGAAGACATGATTTCCACTGAATGTGTAGATTCTACAACCAACTTTTGTATCTAATTAAGCCAAAAAAACCTAAGGAGAAAAGCTAACGAGACACCATCCCATTTAAGTTTAGAAGAAACACTTTTAAGATGTGTAAATTGAGACATCAATGGCCAAATAGAGAACTTGTAAAAAACATAGAATAAACTCTCAATCAAGGATTCCAAGACCTAGAGCACTAGATAGCAGTGGCGTAGCCACTCCTATGCCAGCAGGTGCCTTGACACCTGCTTGGTTTTAAAAAAATTTATTTGTTATATATAAATATATAATTAATTATAATTAACTAAGATTAAATTTGTAATTTGGCACCACCTAAATAAATATAATTATATTTATGTTTTTCAATCAGAAAAATAAAACCCAATACCCAAACCCTTTTACCTAACCCATCAATTAAAATTACTTTCAAAGCCTTAATTTGTGACTTACAATTGCAATCATAATAAAGACTCAAATTATTCTCAAAGAGGAGATGCTACTTACTTACAATAATTCGTAGTGAAGGCTCAAATTGCTCTCAAAGAGGAGATGCTACTGCAGCTTATAAGATGATCACTTCCTTTAAATTTATCTTTAATTTATTTTTGATGAAAGAGATAATGAGCATCACTGAAATTCTTTTTCAAGCATTACAACAAAAATCTCAAGATATTTTGAATGATATACAATTAGTTTCAAGTACAAAATAACTTATTCAAGAATTACGAGATTCTATCCTTGAAGATTTTGTCGGTTTAAAAAAGCGTTGTTTACAATTTTAGGTATGCATTTTTCTATTATATTTTAAATTATTTATTAAATGTTATTAAACATATATTTATTATATTTGTGTGTTTTCATATCCTTAGGACAATGCTTGGTCCATTACTTATTGGGATAGGTTATTTTACCTACCATTTTTTCTGCCTACCTTTGCTTACCACTCTTCAATACCATTGGATCAGAATCTCAATTACATTTATTATTTCTTTTTCTTATTAAGATTCTGATCTAACGATGTTGGAGAGTGATAGACAAAGGTAGACGAAAAAAATGGTAGATAAAATAACATATCCCCTACTTATTATGCTATGAGAGGAAAGTGAAATTCTTATGTTTAAAATGCTTATCGAAAAGGTTAGTGCCTTTTTATATGTTTGCTTTGATATATAATTATTGATAATTGTTCATTTGAATTTTTAATGTTACGTGATATTATTTAATACATAATTTAAATAACTATGTTAGAATTTATAGTAAATTTTTTTCAGTTTGTGTAATTATAATAAATATTTTAATAATTTAATATGTTAAAAAAATTTAACACCACCTAAAATTTTGGTGTGGCTCTGCCAGTACTAGATAGCCTAGTTTGAAAGGTGTGTCATCACGTATAATATCGCATGCAACAAGTGGGATGGCAAGAAAGAAAGGGGAGGAAAAGAAAAGAGGAGAAATATGATACCAAAAAAAAAAGAAAAAGGAGAAATAAATAATACACAAAATAAAATTGTAAACTCTTTTTATAATTTTTTGGGAGTTTCAAATTTTATAAATGAAAATAATAGAGATAACCTCTATTCAGGAGTAGATATTCTCCTAATACACCTGCAACTCCTACATATACATTTATGGGATAAATAAATCTTATGTTGTAGGAATAACCTTATCTCATGTTAGTGAGAGCTCGATTTTAGTGTTAATATTTTCTTTTTTATTTAAACTAGTGGACCCACTTGATTGTATGTGTAGGAGAAAAGCTCCTCTGATGTTGCATAAGAAAATGCAACCCCTACATTTATTTATGTACTTTTTAAATGATAGATAGAAAATGGGCTTTTAGTTTGTTATGTTATATGAAAAATGAATAATAGTTTTATAGAGAAAAGATTTTGGTGGGCCACTTTAAAAGAAAAAAAAGAAAAAGAAAAAGAAAATTAAAATTCTCAATGTATGAGCAGAAATAATGAATAATGTTCATGTAACATTGTAAACTAAAAACCCATAGAAAATATATAAAACTTCTAATAAATGGGACTAAATTAATGTAAAGATTTAGTTTCAAAACATGGTCAATTGGTCCACGAATGTTAAAAAAGATATGTAATTTCATTAATGCTACTTAATTAAACTCTTTCCTCTTTCATAATAGTGTGCAATTTTTTTTTAAGAGTAAATATTCTTTTTGCTCCTCAGCAAATTTTACGACGTCCGTTTTAGTCCCTAGCAAATAAAAAGACTCATCGTGGTCCCTAAAAAATTTAGAATGGACCCATTTAGTTGAAATTTTGGTTCCTCACAAATTCAGAAAAGACCCATATTAGTCCCTAAAAGGACTAAAATGAGTTTATTTTGAATTTTTTAGGGACCACAATGGACCTTTTAAAACAGGTGTGGTAAAATTTGCTGAGGACAAAAATGGTATTTACTTTTTTTTTAATTTCATTTCTTTTTATATGTATAGTGAAAATCAAGTTGAATTTCCAATATTTTTTTTTAATTTGAAATTTGAGCTATTTATTATTAAAGGTCTTTGTCTTCTCCTCTTCTGTTACACACACTCTCTTTCTTCTGTTTGCAGAAGAAAAATCATAGATAGTGATAGAAGCATGAGCAGCGATGGTGTGTCTAGGGTTCCGATTCCCAACAATGTACGGAAAACCATCCAAGACATCAGAGAGATCACCGGCAAGCTGCACACCGACGATGAAATCTACACCGTCCTCAGGGAATGCTCCATGGATCCTAATGAAACTGCTCAGAAGCTTCTCTATTTAGGTTTTCCTTAAACCCCTCTTTTTTTTCCTTTTATAATATTTTAACATGCATAGTAGTGTATAAATCATATGCATAAAACTTGAGCTTTTCACATGAACAATACTGAGTCTTTTTTTTTTTTTTTTTAAAAAAAATAAAAATTATATTTGATTTTACCTAATTGGGTTATTGGGAAATTGAAGATAATGTTTGAAAGTTAGAAACTTTACGGATTATGGAAGTTTAGTTATTATTATCAATTCAATGCTCGTTGAACTTCGAATGTTTACTTTATTTTTTTTATTTTAGTTTTTTACAGTTTAATGTATGGGAAAATACTGATCATGGAAATTGTATATTACTACTTTAGTGCTATCTTTTGTATCTATGGTTTATAAGGGAAAGTTAGTAAATTCATCTGTCTGGTGTTGAGAGTAGTGATTAATCCAATTTGTTTTGGATGGCATTGATATAAAGCCATCCTTGCTTACAGGATGTGTTTTCCTAGACCTTCTTTCTGTAAAGAGGAAATGGCTGAAGTGCTTAATCTAATATTATTTTCATTCTCGATATCTGCCTCACTCCAAGAGTGACGCTTAATTTAATGGCTTAAGTATTCCTTGCTTCACATTCGTTTGTCTTAACTTGTATCTTGAGAAGAGATATTTTTAAGGCATTTTTACGATTATGTCGCTTTTTCATGATCTCTAGATTAATTGTTTTGTTGAGATAATTATTTATTTAATTCATTGATTGCAGATACTTTTCATGAGGTTAAAAGGAGACGTGACCGAAAGAAGGAGGTGCATTTTTTGCCCCATTTCAAAGTTCTTTACTTTTTTCCCCTTAGTTGCTATATGTTTATATTTCAGCAGTTGCATATTTGCTGCTCATGTAAGTTGAGTTTAAGCCTGCTGAATATTTATTCAATATCTTGTTTTAATGAGTTGATCAGTAGAAAGTTACATTGGAATGTCTAAATATGTATACTATTGTTATTATCTGATTCCTGCATGTTAGAAGTGTGTAATCATGCAATATTACTTACTGAGAGGAAAACATCTGGGTTTAGTTATGTGATTGCTTTGTATGTGTCATTTAATGTGTATAAGTCTAGTTGTACACGAGTAAAGTAAACATTCTTGTATTTTTTTTTTGCATCCTATTTTCTCTGATATTTATTGTCACTGAATTTGTGTTCCAATTGAACATTGTAGGGCTTGAGCAACAGGGGCATAGAGGATTCTAGATTAAAACAAGGTGGTCATGGGAGGGGGAGAAGGGGTGCTTCAGCAGGCTATTCCTCCAATTTTTCTGGTATGATTTTCTGCTTTATGAAGGGTTGACTTTAGCCTTTGTTTTTCTTTTCCCTTTGGATCATTTATGGAGAGCCATTTCGATAGAAACTGAAGAAACAGTAATTTTATTTATTTAACAATGGATTCCAATCCTTCAACAGAGGCAGGATTCCCTGGGAATTACAACCTTAACGAAAAATTAAAGAAGACCAAAACAAGTATAATCAGGCACTGAAGATAGCAGTCTTGTTCAGGCCACCCGAAATCATTCTCCAAACTCTTCTCCACGCCCTCTGTATAAACTCCCCCCCCCCCACACACACACACACACACATATCCTCAATCACACCAGAATCATTTCCCTCTACCACACTAGAACGTTACCCTCCATTCATTATTTGCCACTTGTCATATCTGTTATGTTCCCAATTCTCTGCACTAACCAAATTCCCCACTGTTTTATTGATTACATTTCTTCTGTTTTCTTAGTTTCCCCTTATTCCGTCATTGATGCTATTAAGCCGAACTTCCTTCAATCCAGTCCCCATGCGTTTCCTTTTTCTTTCATATACGTGTGTAAACAGCCCATCACACACATTTACACAAATGGTCACTTGGAAACCATCTTTCTCCAAAATAAAATAAGATGCCATCAATTTTGTGTGCTTTCTTATAACCTTGCACTTACATGATTCTTTCCTCCAATATGATTTCTTAACCAGATCTTTTAATTAAATCTTGAAATTTATGCATTTATCCACTGCTGCATGATCTTTATCACCACATTAAGTGCATTTTGGTTCCAGCGGGATGAGATATAGCTCCCCCTCCCCTCCTCTTAGCTTTCGATGCTGTTGCAATTTTCTTTTGCATTAACCCATTAAAACCCTTAAATGTTGACTTGTTAGCTGTTACCTTGCCTTGCAAATATCTCCTTTTAGATGGTGGTGGTGGGAGGAACCTTGCTAGTCATAGGGAAAATGTAGTCAATCACATTGCAGAGAGAGGACGTGAACCTTCTACTCAGCCAGTTTCAGAGAAGACAAAAAATAATTCTACATCTCAAGCCTCAAGGTTTGTTCTTTTTTCTTCTCCTATTTATTTGATTATCAGAGTAATGCATGACTAAAGAAAAGAAAAGCTGATAATTGATAAACAATTCTTGTTAATTAAAATAATTTTTATTCTTTCATTATTTCTTGAGATTAACGTATAATAAGAAATCATTGACTACTTTATTTTCCTTACGAATAACCAATTTATTTGAAAGTTGGTATGCATGATAAAGTGATGGTATCTCATGATTCTGTGGCCCTTGGATTGCTTAAACTTATTTTGGATGAGTTTTTCAATGGTGTAAGTATGATATGTCTTTACACCATTGCCAATGGATCCTAACCGTAACAGTTGTATATTGGCTTCATTGCTTAGTTTTCTATGAGTTACAACTTACGTGTATCCTCTTTAAAATTGCCTTTCTTCAATTCTAGAGTTTCAGCTGTTGCAGCTAATGGTCCTGTTAATCATTCCAATGGGAGTTCTCGTCATGGTTTAGCTGATCAATCTCTCGTAGGTAGTGGCACAAGTGTCTCTGAAAGCAGTCCAGCTGTTAATGGCGCTAACAATATAGAGAATGTCCAGCCTCAAGATGTTGTTGCTTCACCCTCTTCCCCTATTCAAACCTGTGGCTCAGCTACCAGCATTGACCAAGGAAAGTCCCTATCAAGTTCTGATCAACTTCCATCTTCTTCTGTATCTGTTGTCTATTCATCTTCTTCGGATCCTGTACTGGCACCACCTATCTCTCAGAATCATGGTGTCTGTGGTGCAATGAATCAGGAAGTTGGGAATCAGTGCATATCTGCTGAACTAAATCATGTTAAAGGAAACAAGATTGTTCTTCCTGAAACTGTTGATTTACCATCATCCAAGAACGAAAAATCCAGTTCTGTGGATGCAACAAGCAAACATAAGGCCTTAAACAAGTCGAATGAAGTTGAAAAGAATCAGTTATCTGAGAATTCACGGTTTTCACCCTCTCTATCATGTAATGATTCTTTGAGGTCAACATCCAGTTGTGACAACCAGTCACCTCTAGGTAAAATTTCATTCTCTGTTTGCTAAATCTTATGAGTAATAGGATTGGTGTACGTATCCATTTCCCTCTGGGCACTTTGTGTTATTGGTTTTGAATCTTCCTTAATTTTCTGCTCAAAACAATTTATCAAATGGATTGCATTATGGGTTTCCTAGTATAGAAAAGGAGGACAGTGTAAATTCTCAGAAGAAAAAGTGCAAAAACCTTAGAAAAGGTATCTTAGGAAAAAATAAGCCAGGGAAATGAACCCCTGAAAGTATAGGAGCATAATAACATTTACAATAAGTACTTTAAGGAAGAACCGTTCTAAGCCTCTAATTTAAACTATCATCAGTCACTCATGTCTGGATTCTACTTCCATGACTTAATCTCCAATTTTTAGTTGTTGAGATTATCTGTTGTTTTCTTTACTGCAAGAATTCGTAAAATAAAAAAGAAAAGAAAATCATGTAATTTTTTTTTATCAATTTCTGAAACAGTCACTGCCTTAGAGGCTTCTGAGGCTTGTGTGCCATCTTCAGCTGAGTTGAGACAGCATGTTACTTTTCCAAACCATTTCCAAGTACCCAAGGCTTTAAAAACTGGTCTGACATTTGGAAGCTTTGATAGTTTTGGTCCGAGAGATAGTTCTAGCAGTGGAGCTGGTGGTGACAATTACACTGCTGCTCTTGAATCTTCTCCAGGGAGTGACGAAACTGCTACTTCTAGGTTTGTAATCCATATGCTGCCTGTGTGCCTTTGTGTGCATATTAAATTTTAGTTGTTTCCCCCGTTGCCTTTACAATGGTGTGTAAATGCTGCTTGGTTGGGTCAACTTGGCTTTGTCTCCGTATGTCAAACTTAATTCATTAAGGGTATAATCATGATGCCTCTTAATTAATTTTATTATCCATTTATGGCCCCAAAAGGATTGGGTGAACAGTGAGGTTGTAGAATGCCTCTCTGGTTATGGTGGGGAAGGGTTTGGGTTCGAAACCTGTGCTATCTATCTGTTCCTTCAGCTGGGTGCTGGCAAGGTGGAAAATTTCTCTTCAGGGAAAGTATCACACCTCTTTCATTACCCTTTGGCAATCATAGGACTGGGTGATTGTTTCTTGACTTCTGTTAATATTCTTGGTTGAATTGATTGATCTCTCTTCTTGTTATTTTATGATGGTGTGCTTCTGTAACCTCAATTCTAATGGTATCTCATGTTTGGATGTAGTAATCAAAGTGCATCATTGTCTGCACAAGGTGACCATGTTGAGTATCCACAATCTACATCTTATCTGATTGAAAAGACGCCAGCTTTAGAAAATTCTACAATTGTTTCTGATTCAAAGAGTGCTCAGCCAAAGCAGGAGGTATTGTTAGCTCAGGAGGCCCCTCCAATTCCGAATGTTCAAAGTGCTCAAAACTATGATTTGAATTTCATGTCCAACATGTTAGGGTCTCAGCAAGTTCAATTTGAGGGATCCCAGGCACAAGAAACATCTCGCCTTCCTAACTTCGTTGTAAGTCTCCATCTCTTAATTCTTAAGATCTTCATCTATCTACTAATTTTAAAACCTCCTTATGTTTTAAGATCCTCCTAACTTTGTTTGTCTGTTCATTCTAAAAACTAGTTGCTTATGTGTAATTTCCTGAAATGCATGCACTTATTATGATATGATTTCAGCATTAAGGGAAAAGAAATGGCTTGGTTCCAATTAATCCCATGTTGTTGTTGTTATTATTATTATTATTATTATTATTAATAGTAGTTGTTATTATTCCTGAAATGCATGCACTTAGTACTAGTTATGTAGAATGTACATAAACTGGAGCATTCATTTTATTGCCCTGTTTTTTCCTGATGGAAAACATGTGGCATTCAGTGTGAGTTATGGAGGAATGATCATATCTGAATGTGGTTGTCTATTTTGTTGGAGATTTGCTTGAGGTTTATTGGTTTTTCTGTTGTGTATGTTTTCGGCTTTCTCCGTGTTGATTGTCTTATAGTTATGAACTTTAGAAGAATTGTTGTTTTCCATATGCTTTTGCCATTAGAAAAGGCACCAACATGCTCTTTTTAGGTACATGAAATTAAGTTTGGCATTACATTTTATTTTCATTCTTTGAAGAAATCGTTTGGTTTCCTTTGGATTTATTGAATTTGCAATTAGCACTGTATTTGTTTCCTTTTATTTATGTTTCGATTATCCTTTTCTAATTGTAGAATGCAAGTTCTCAGACTGTGTCTAGCCCTAGCTCAACTCCACCGCTACAGAGCTCTATACCTGTATCTCCACAATCTGTTTCTATTTTCAGGCCGCCTTACCCTCCTAACTTCTTCCCATATGGCCATTACTACCCCCCAATTTATGTGTCACCAATGCACCAATTTCTGAGTCACAATGGCTTCCCTCAACAGCCATCAGTGGGCAACATGTATCTACCAGCAGCAGCAGCTGCAGGAATCAAATTTCTCCCTCAATTCAAGGCCGGAGCAAACGCCGGAAATATGGCGCATCTTGGAATTCCTTCTGGACCATTTATCACCCCACCAGTTGGATATGCTCCTAGTCCAACAGTGAATACTGGAAGCACCTCTGGAAATGATGATCTGGCAGTATCTCAGTTGAAGGAAAATCAGATCTATACAACTGGACAGCTGGTTGGTTCACTTATTATTATGTTTCTGTTTCACCCTTTCTTTTTTCCTGATATAATAGATCATCTTTCTGTTATTTATATGGAACTTTGGCTTCAATATCATCTAGCTTATTTTATTATGTAGTTTATGTCACTTGATCAACATCCATCCAAATTCCTGGTTTTTGCCATAGTTATTATAATTGTTTGTTTATCTTTATATTTTAACTTTTTGCAGAGTGAAGGCTCTGCTGTGTGGGTACCTGCACCAGGGCAAGATATATCCAGCTTGCAAGTTAGTTCTCTGTATAACCTTACCCCACATGGACATCTCGCCTTTCCCCCAACACAGAATATTCATGGGGCATTTGCTGGTATTTATCATCAACCTGGGCAGACAGTAGCTTCACCCTCAACCCTTTTGCAACAGTCTCAGGCAGTGGCTGGGGCTGTTGAAACTGTAGGGCCCCCTTCAGGTGCTTATCAACAGCCCCAGCATGCACAGGTCAATTGGAATTCTAACTTTTAGGATTGAAAACATTTGTCTTTGGCATAAGTTACAAATGCACATAGGATGTGCTCAAATCCAGGATGTATGGAACACTGGCCTGATCTGAGTGTAAATAAGAATTGCGGCCAAAGAAGAAGAAAGTCAGTACCCATTTTGGTGGATATATTTGATCCTAACGATTTTGAGGGGTGATAGTTTCTTTCTTTCTTTTTTTTTTCCCCCCCGGAGGTTTTAGTTATTTTTAAGTCACCTGTTCCTTTTGCCCTTGAAAGAACATTTAGTTGTTGCTATATGAAACTTTGTATCCTAGTAATATTATAGGAGATAAGAGTTCAATAGAGTTGGTGAGATTTATCAGTTTTTCTTTTCTTGTGTCTCACCTGTATATTAATACATTTTGATAGCACCAGACATTCAATTATACAATTCTATTTGGTAAATGAGAATTGTATGTGTTTTTCCCCCATTAAGCTCAGTGCATGTCTCCCTCCATGTGAATGATGGGTTAAAGCAGTGTTTGCAAATTTTTTACGTGCTTTCTTTGAGCTCAGGGGGACTTTTAACTTGATAATCTTAATCGTAGCCCTTTATAGTGTCAGTAACCTTCCTCGATCATGCATAGGAGAATGAGCACGTGGATGTTTTTTGATCCGAAAGTCCTAAAGTCTTTTCTTACCTCCATTTTGCCCCTTGATTTGGAGCATATCTTCAGTATTATAGGAGTATATATATTTTTTATTAAAAATAGAAAGAGTCTTAGATAATAATAATCATAAAAAGATGGGTAAAGAAGGAAAAATCAGTTATAGACATCGGTTTAATTTTTTTGCAGTTGATGACTTGATGTAAGTGTGTTATTTTCACAAATAAAGCAGTTGGTCTTGGTCCTACAAAAAACGAGAGAATCTCATGTAGTGGAGTTTGTTTAAAAAATTGTCTATATACTTTGAGGAGGAGTACATTGTTTGTCTGTGACAGATAAATTTTTTTGTAACAAACTGCGAAAATAATTTTTCATATATATATATATAGGGTCAGGATCATTTTACACCAGTGTAAGTTACACTTTCAATCTTGATCGTTGATCCCACTTATATCTAACGGCTCAAATTTTTTAGTAATATGAGCTATTGGATACAAGTGGATCAATGCTCAAGATTGAGTGTAAGACTTCTAACTCTTACACCAGCGTAAGAATATCCTGTCTCATATATATATATATGACTTTATTATTCTTCTGTGAAAGAAAACAAGATTTTTTTCCGGAGCAGGATATTCTTACACCGATGTAAGAGTTAGAAGTTTTATACTCAATCTTGACCATTGATCCACTTGTACCCAATGACTCACATTACTAAAAATTTAGAGCCCTTAGATATAAGTGGGATCAATGGACAAGATTAAGAATGTAACTTACACTGATGTAAAATGATCTTGACCCTTCTTTTTTTGCTAACTTAAAAATGATGCGGGTCCATTTAATTTTTTTTTTCTTTTTTTGGTGGGTCTCTTTGCTGGTTTGTCTCTACAGCTGAAGAAATTTTTTTTTCCTATAAAAGGAGACTAATAAAGCTCATATATATATATGGGTTTAACTTTTCTTATGTTGTAGGATTGTAGGAGAGAAAAAAAGTAGAGAAAAGTTAAATGTGGGTCCCATGTTTTATATTAAAAAAGAAAAGAAAAATTAATTGGCACGGAAAACGAATTTGTGTAGGAAAATAATGTAATCTCATGTGACATGAGAGTATTATTTCCCTATATATATATATGTGTGGAAAAAATGTTTATCTTTTTAAATGACACAACTTATATCCTTTTACTCTTACAAAGAGGTGAGACCCACACTTTTTTTTTTTTTTTGTCAACTCTCTCTTCCCCTTTATCTATCTCTTTCTCTCTCTTAAAATGACACAACTTTACATCCTTTAAAATGACACACACTTTATTCTATATATATATAAGTGATCCTTTTCAACCCATTAAACTACAGAGTGTGGCAGGAGTGCTCATATGTATCTTGAATCTCAAATATTCCCAAATACTCACTGATTCTATCAGTCAGACAACGGCGTTAATAATTACATCCGCATGTGTCCTTATTGGTTTTAACGAAGTCAGTGTTGGCTTTGGAAGTTGCTTATTCATATTTTCCTGAGACTCTTGAAAGTTCAATGTTGTGTAAACTGACATTCCAATACTCAATTCCACTGAATATTAGATTGCCTACCGAATAAATTTAAGGCTTGTAGAAAGCACAATGAACAAAACCCAAAGACAAACATGAATATTTCCGTCAATCACTCAAACCAATGAGAAAAAGAAAAAACAAATTCTTAACGTGTTCATGTATAGAACTTTGAAACCCCAAAACAGGAAAGAATGGTAATTGACCGAAAGAAATAGTTGCTTCCAATGAGCTGTTGAGATAACTTCACTTATACTGTAACTGTTATGTAATGTTTTCATTTTCCCTAGCAATGGCATCAAGATCAGCTTGCAGCTTGCTCACTCTAAGGTTCTGGAAGCTGTGGCTGCCAATTTCCAATAGATGTTGAAACAACTTCACTTACCTGTAACTGTTATGCAAGGTTTTTATTTTCCCTAACAATGGCATCAAGATCAGATTGAAGTTTGCTCACATCTAAGCTTTTCGAAGCCGTGGCTGCCAGTTTCATTTCATATTCAGCTACTTCTCTTCTAACTCTATCAGTTGCCAGAATTTTCTCAGATATTTGCTCAAAACCTTTATGGATGCTAACGAGGAGCCTATAAACTTGCAGTCCTGTTGGATCTTTCTTTGCTTCCCTGCAGACATAAGAAAGGGAAAACAAATTGAACATTACTTACCTTTGGTTAAAAACACAATCAACCATAACATGAAATAAAAGAAAGGAGAATGATTTCTGCAGTTGCGACATAAATCATTCCCTCTACCACTGATACAAAAACAAGAGAGAGAGAAGAGAAAAATTTATGTAGTGGCAGAGGGAATGATTTTTGCCGCAACTGCAGAAATCATTCTCCCATAAAAGAATTTACAGTTAAATCCCAAGTGATATTTAGGGTGCTTCATTGTCTCTTCATCTCTCTATTCCCCTCCATTTGTTTCCCATGTATATTTCCATTTTATTTTTTCTTTCTTGTGTGTGCGTAGTCATTAGCATAAATGTGTGGGTGGGTGAATGTACTGGCAATAATAAAACTTTCATACCTAAAGACAATTTCATCTGCAACAGCATACGTCCGATGCAAGCGTTCCTGAATAGAATTACTCTCCAATTGAACCTCCCTAGTTTCTTTTAAGATCCGCTCAATATCAGCATCTTGTTTCCGGCTATTTTTTGTAATCTCCTTGATCCGATTAGTATAGGATTTCCTGGATGCCACTTTCTGCTGTTTCTCAAGATCTGCAGAAAGTTTTGAATGTTCCTCCTCCCTAGAGAGAGAAAATATCCAAGTCAAGAAGGCGTATGCATGTTCAGAGTAAATCTGATTATGTAAGGACATCAATCTAGTAAAAGCAAAAGAGTTGAGATGAAATCAGCTGAAAGTTTGACACATTCGGTATATTATATTAGGTAAATCCAGTTTAACTGTGCTTCTATTTCAAATTTAAGATTCAATAGATACAAAATGAATCATAAGATTCATAACTTCATGTCAATTAGGATTTACAAATTCCCAAAAATTACAAAAAGGAAGCTTGCTGCACTGGGGCCATTGATTCTTGACTCTTTCTAGGAAGCATAAAGTTGCATATAAACAGCTTGTGAGAGGGAACTCATTTAAAATTCATTAAAGTGGCTTTAATGCATGAATAACTTGAAGAAAGAGAAATTCTAACAAGTTTCCTTCTCTAGCAGTCAAGAAAAACAAAAAGGAAAAAGAAGATATAGAAGGCAGCAATCTTCATTTAAGCAATACTTGAAGGGAATCAAGAACGATGGTAGATGGAAAAGCTGTATATTATGAATCACCAATTCCCAACAAAACTTGAAAACATGTGACTCATTGATCGTCTCCAGCAAGCAAAGGCTCATCTTAAACCATTGTTTAACTATGCATTTTTAACCTGCTTTAGCTTACTTTTCTTAAGAATTTTGTCTCAGTTAGCTAAAACAATGTAAAATGTACTATTCTTGGATATGTGTACCTCTTTATAATTTCAGATAAAATGGATTGCTCTTCCTCCTGCACTTCTCTCAACTTTTGGAGCATTTCTTGTGCATCTGGATTGTTTGAACATAGAGAATCCTCGTCGAGACTTCTCTTTCTCTCTTCCAAGGGTTTTCTTACAGCATCCCTGCGACATGTAATGAAATCCAGTGAACTTAACAATCTTTCCACCGCTCGCTCGCACTCTCTTACAAGAAAGTTAAGAAAATAATTCTGTTCTCAAGAGATATCATTTTTATCTTACAATTTGATGTGTGTGCGTGTCTTCTTTATTGGAGAGGTCAAATTTGAACATTGAACTATTCTATGTTGTACTTATGCTGACCCAGAATTAAAGAAAACCCTATAATAGACATCTATATCAAATACAGTAATTTTTTATAAATGTCAAATGAACATACCATTCTGACTCCGATTTCAAAAGGTAATGCCTTTTAGCTTGTAGTTGTTCATTCAACTGGTCAATGTAGAAGTCAACAGAATGTTGGTTATCAAATGCCATTTCCGCAGCTGCCTTCATCAGTTCCAATTCTTGTTCAAGATGCTCTAGTTCTGAAGTCCTTACAGTTCCTTCATCAATGAGTTCTTTCTCCTGAATTTGAAATTTATCAGTTTCAAATCTTATCTAGTCAAGTATCAAGTCTTAAAAAAAGAAACTGGTTAGCCGTATATTTCAATTTGCATATGCAATATTCATAAGACAAGTAAGACCTTTTATACACATTCAATAATTCTTCTTTGTTCTAGTTAAATGTAAAAGAATACGTTGTGTATTGATCTGTGTCAGGGAGTTACAATATATAGAGACCCTAATGGGCTTAAGTGTAAGGCCCAAACCTAATCCAAACCTAATCCTAATACAGTCAGAATACAGTCAGACTATTTACGGATAAGACAGAATCCAATCATATCTAATCAAATCTAATCATATCATATCTAATATTCTAACACTCCCCCTCAAGCTGGTGCGTATATATTATGAGCACCAAGCTTGTTACAAATGTATTCAACCCGAGGACCTCTAAGAGCTTTAGTGAAAACATCTGCTAGTTGATTAGATGAGTTGACAAAAGCTGTCTTGATTTCTCCTGACTGAATCTTTTCCCGAATGAAGTGACAATCAATCTCTATATGTTTGGTCCTCTCATGAAAAACAGGATTAGAGGATATATGTAGCGCAGCTTGATTATCACAGATGAGTGTCATGGGTTGTTTCTGTTCACAAAGATGAAGCTCCTGAATCAACTGCTTTAACCAGATCAACTCACAGGTAGTATTTGCCATTGCACGATACTCAGCTTCTGCACTAGATCGGGAAACAACAGGTTGTTTCTTGCTTTTCCATGAGATTAAGTTTCCTCCGAAGAAGACACAATAACCAGAAGTAGAGCGTCTGTCCGAGGGTGATCCTGCCCAATCGGCATCTGAGTAACCACAAATTTCTGTATTTCCCTGATCCGAATACAACAAACCTTTTCCTGGTGCTCCTTTGATGTATCGGAGGATCCTCACAGCAGCATCCCAATGTGAATCACAAGGGGAATCAAGGAACTGACTGGCCGTACTGACAGCGAAAGAAATATCTGGCCTAGTCACAGTAAGATAATTGAGCTTCCCAATCAGCCTTCGATAACGTCCAGGATCAGATAACGGCTCCACCTGTCTGGGCAATAACTTAACATTAGGATCCATTGGTGTATCAACTGGTTTACACCCCAACATACCAGTCTCCTCTAGGATATCCAAGGCATACTTCCTTTGACAGATAGAAATGCCCTGTCTAGATTGCGCCACCTCAATTCCCAAGAAGTAACGCAGCTTCCCAAGGTCCTTTGTTTGAAATGCACTGAATAAATGTTGTTTTAACTGATGGATTCCGTCTGGATCACTTCCGGTGAGGATGATGTCATCAACATAGACTAACAAATAGATGCACTTGTTAGGAGATGTAATCCTATAGAATACAGAATGGTCAACTTTACTGCGAATTAGGCCAAACGCCTGTACAGCAAAACTGAAGCGACTGAACCATGCTCGAGGAGACTGCTTGAGACCATATAAGGATTTTCGAAGACGACATACCTTCCCAGACTCCCCCTGAGCAACAAAACCAGGTGGTTGCTCCATGTAAACTTCTTCTTGTAAATCACCATGAAGAAAGGCATTTTTGATGTCAAGTTGAAGGAGTGGCCAGTGACGAACAGCAGCAAGGGCAAGAAATAGGCGGACGGACGCCATCTTAGCGACTGGAGAGAATGTATCGCTATAATCAAGGCCAAAGATTTGAGTAAAACCCTTGGCAACTAGGCGTGCCTTGAGACGATCAACATGGCCATCAGGTCCAACTTTCACAGTAAACACCCAGCGACAACCAACTATAGACTTCTCTGGAGGAGCAGAAACAAGGTCCCAAGTGCCATTGGTATGAAGTGCGGTCATCTCATCAAGCATCGCTTGGCGCCATCCTGGATGGGAAAGTGCTTCACCTGTGGTCTTAGGAATAGAAACAGAAGAAAGACTAGAAACAAAGGTGAAATGAGGAGGAGAAAGGCGATCATAGCTCAAGAAGGTATAAAGAGGATAAGGGTTACGAGTAGTACGTGTACCTTTTCTTTGAGCAATGGGAAGAGCCTCTGGTGAAGGATCCGGAGGGGAAGAATCAACTGCAGAGGGCAATGAGTCAGCAGGGGTCGAGTCGACTGGAGGTACTGTCTTACGACGCTGATAAGTGAGAAGTGGACGGTCCTTAGGTACTGGAGCAATAGGTGATGGCTTATCTGGAGTAGAAGCACCTGCATCTGGCAAAGACAAGTCAAGAAAAGGAACAGGAAGAACATGATCAACCTGTGACAATGGAGATGGGATAGAATTAAAGGGTTGTTGATCAAAAAAGGTGACATCCGCGGAAACTAAGTAACGCTTGAGGTCAGGAGAGTAACAGCGATAACCCTTTTGAAGACGAGAATAACCAAGAAAAATGCATTTAAAGGCTTTGGATGTTAACTTATCCTTACCAGGAGTGAGATCATGAACAAAACAGGTACAACCAAAAACATGTGGGGATAGAGGAAAGAGAGGAACATCTGGAAACAATAAGTTATGAGGAATATCATTATTAAGCACAGATGAAGGCATGCGGTTGATGAGAAAGCAAGAAGCAAGGACTGCATCAGCCCAGAAGTGAAGAGGAACATGCATGTGAATAAGAAGAGTCCTGGCAATCTCAATGAGATGTCTATTCTTACGTTCAGCTACTCCATTTTGTTGTGGAGTGTGAGGACAAGTGGTTTGGTGTAAAGTACCCTGTGTGGCTAAGAAGTGAGAAAAGTCAACAGAAACATACTCCTTAGCATTATCACTACGTAAAATACGAATAGAAGCACCAAATTGAGTATGAATTTCAGCAGAAAACTTTTGATAAATAGAAAACAACTCAGAACGGTTTTTCATTAAATAAATCCAAGTACAACGGGAGAAATCATCAATAAAGGTGACAAAATACCGAAAACCTAAAATAGACACACTACGACTAGGACCCCAAACATCTGAATGAATAATTGAAAAAGGAGCATCAGCTCGTTTATTGACTCGATTAGCAAAGGAGGAGCGTATGTGCTTTCCTTGCTGACATGACTGACAATCTAAAGTTTGAAGACCGGATAAAAGAGGAACCATCTTTTGCAATTTCGCAAGACTAGGATGCCCGAGACGACTGTGGATGAGCTGTGGAGATTCTGTGAGAGAACAAGCAACTGAAGGACTCGGCACATCAAGGTAGAACAGACCCCGTGACTCACGGCCCACTCCAATCATCTTCCCCGTACCCGGGTCCTGCACAGAAACAGAATGGTTTGAGAATGTGACAATACAATTAAGAGAATTGATCAATTTACTAACCGATATTAAATTATAAGGGATGTGAGGAATGTAATAGACAGATGTCAAGGTCAATGAGGAGGTTGGACAGATTTGTCCAATCCCATGAACGGGGGCCTTAGTTCCATCAGCAAGAGTAAAAGAGGGTAAATTATTAGAATATGTAAGGGAAGAAAAGAGTTCCTTATTACCACAGAGGTGATCAGTAGCACCTGAGTCAAATATCCAAGGACCAAGTGATGCAGAATGAGAAACACAAGCAACAGGATTACCAGTTTCTGAAGCAGAGGCCTGAGATTGAGGAGAGGACTTCCTGAGAAGGGCCTGGAATGCTGCATATTCTTCAGAGGAGAGAGAGACTGAACCATTTGAAGCAGTATCCGATTGAGCTACATTAGCAGCAAAAGAAGGTCGCATGTGAGGATACTTGGTGTAGCAGCGTTCCTCATAATGACCAAGTTGCTGACAGTAATGACAACGAGGTCGCTGACCACGTCCGACTGGACCTCCTGGGCCTCCTGGGCCACGACCTCCTGGGCTACGTCCTCCTGGGCCCCGGCCTCCTGGGCCTCTACCACGACCACGTCCACCTCCAATATGCCCGCGAAAATCAGTACGGGAAACTAGAGCAGTAGAATCAACAGCAGAAGACGATGCAGGAGCAGATTTCTTATTCAAATTCAGAAGACGCTGATACGTCATGGATAGATCAGGCTCCCCACTAGTCAAGATAGTATCACGAACATTATCATATTCTTCGGGAAGGCCAGAAAGTGTGGCAACCATAAAGAGACGTTCCACCTGTTTTCGATATGCAGTAGCATCAGTAGGGTAAGGCAGCATATCCAAATATGCCTGCATCAAAGAGCGACTCTTGCCAATATATGTCTCCATCTGAATGTCGGATGATTTGCTCAATTCCATAAACTGAGAGATGATGAAATAGAGCTGCTGAACATCATTAGTGTAGAGGTTTTTTGCTTCCTCCCACACTTCAGTGCAAGTTTGAAATGAATAAAAGATATCCAAGACAATCGGATCAATGGATTGCCAGAGGATACTCAGAAGTTGGTTGTCAATCTTTTCCCAATCAGACTTGTCCTCCTTAGGGACATCAGTAGACTTAGTTGTGAGATGGTTCCCATATCCTTGTCCAAAGAACCAAACTCGAACAGAGGTGGCCCAGTTCTTGTAATTAACAGATCCCTTCAATTTTGAAGAGGTAATGGACCCAATATTGGTAGAGATGATATTGGGAGAATTTCTCAAAGGAGGAGATGGAGACTTGACCTCCGAATGAATTGGAGGGTTTGCTGCCATAGTATCAAATCACAAAGATACAAACTGAATAAAGAGAAACGAACCTGATCACCAATCAAGAAGAGGTGCGCACAAAAAGCTAGACCCACAAAGAACCAACCACAGATCCAGAAAGAGGAGGAGAAGACGAGCTTCTCTGTCCAAGACCGGCCGGAAAAAGCCGCCGGAATAGTGCTCACGCGCCGGCAGAAGGTGGCGCGTGAAGCCCACGCGCAGAGAAGACTGGAGGCGCGTGAGAGCGCATGACAACTCCGATGGTGGCCGGACTTCCACAGAGCAGGTCGCCGGGAGGAGAGGGTTCTGTTCGCGTTCGTTCCAGACTGAAAACTCGCCGGAAAAGTACTCCGGCAGCCTGAACGGTGGCTGACGGTGGCTGATGGTGCTCCGGTGACTGTGGACACGTGCAGAAGATGCCTGGAGAGGACTTACAGCCTTTGATATCTTACCGGAAGGACGCACGGCAAAGAAAAGATGACTCCTAAGCAGTGGGCTTAGGTTTTAAAGCGAAGAACAAGATTTCTAAGCGGAAGCGAGGGTTCCCAGAACGAAATAGCTCTGGTACCAAGTTAAATGTAAAAGAATACGTTGTGTATTGATCTGTGTCAGGGAGTTACAATATATAGAGACCCTAATGGGCTTAAGTGTAAGGCCCAAACTTAATCCAAACCTAATCCTAATACAGTCAGAATACAGTCAGACTATTTACGGATAAGACAGAATCCAATCATATCTAATCAAATCTAATCATATCATATCTAATATTCTAACAGTTCTAAACATTTGACATGTTTGGAAATATTAGATCTAGAAAAAAGAAAGAGCTGAATATAAGCATATTTTTTGAATAGACATCAGCTTAGGATAAGAATATCATGATGTTTTTTAAGTAAAGATACCTTTTGTTTCAAGACTGTCGAATGTTCATCGCCAATATGAGGAGGATTCTCTTCATTTTCAAAAGAACCTCTTCCAGCATCAACCTGTCCTTCGGCCAATTCCTTTTCATTTAATACAAAATTCACTTCATCCTTGATAAAACCTTCCACCCTGGAGCTCGATTCATCTTTGTTGGCCTGATTGATAGAGGTGTCACACTTGGTACCCTCTGTTCCAGGTGTCTGAGTCTCCATTCCGAGATCATTTAATTTGCTTTCAACTTTAGAATAATCACCAACTACCCTCTCACCATCTGCTTCTTCAGTTGAGTCCTGGAAAGAGCTTCTTAAGTTATCTTCTCTTAGTGTGTTTATAGCACTTGTAATTTATGGTTAGCAACCCTAGCACTTTCAGACAACTCTGAAATCCTCTCCACCAAGAATCTTATCAACTTATACAGGTACTTTTCAGATGAATGCAGGAACTGCCGCAAGCAACAGATAAATTCTGTTTTTAAGCATAAATCTAGAACATAAGAATAACAAGAACAGTAATAAGAAGAAAAGCAAGCAGAGACGCAATTTACCAACAACAAGCATTGAAGACTATACAAGAGAAATTTTGCCACAAAAAGATCATGCAGATCCTATATAAAAAAAAAGAGGAGGCAAAAACAGAACCACTGCTATAAATGTGCAAGTGATGTATTAAATCATAACTGACAAAATAATGCTCCAAAAAAAAAAAGAAAAAGCAAAGGGGCTTCTACAAAATATCACTTTTTAAAATTCAATCACATGTTTTAAGATTTATCATATCAAGGAGCCTCAATTTTGCAAACCATGCTGATGTAGAATAATAAACCTAGAATACTCCCCTACGGCAGAGTACTTCTCTAACAAGGGTATCATATGCTCTCTGAAGAAAAGAAAATCACAATACCATATCATTATGCAAAAAAGGTGTGTCAAATATTTACACTGATAGCCTATTTATAAACCCAAAACAACCAAACACCTTAATAAGATAACCCAATTCTATACTAAAATAAGATAATCCAAAATAGGATAAAATCCCTAATAAATAACAAACAATCCCAAATCGAAAACTCAAATTTTAAAATTAAAATCCTAAAACTACTTGCCCATTTTACACCATATACATAAGACAGTTAAGTTGGATGGTATCACAAAATCATGCTTGTTTAGCATACTGCTAAAACAGTTCAGATCACATTCAGATCTGACATAACAAGCTAGCTTATTACTGTAACACTACTTTTAATTTTATTAGTAATGCAAATGCACCAAAATGTACATATACTAATTAATATACAAATATGTTGATTCTTATAGAGGGATAAATAAAGTCATCAACATATAACAGTGTATAAGAGCTTGATTATAATCTAAAACTACTAGACAAGATTGTTCAATAATCTCAGATTCTAAGTCACTGTCCCATTAAGTTTCAATCATTATACACAAACGGAACAACACAGATTAGAATACCATTTAAAAATTGAAAAGCCAAATAAAAAAAAAATTAATTTTTTCTCGCTTCCTATATTTTCTGAGCATTAAAAAACCGACCCAGAAGAGAAAAACACAAAAATTCTGAATTCTGAGTTTCTCACAGTACCTTGTGGACTCTGATATCTTTGCCGTGGAGGCGATGTTGGAAGCGAGGGAACTCTGAAACGACGCCGTGTGGTGAATGAAAATATTAAGCTTTGAATTTGGATGGTTGTCACTTTGTTAAAATCGATGTCGTATTGTCATCCAAGGTTGTGTTTCACTATTTTTTTTTTTTTTGACATTACAGGGAATCGAACCGCACACCTAATACACTCTAAACTTCTTTTTGGCCAAATCATTACCATCTACCAAACACCGCCCAAAAATTAAGAATTTGAGAAGTAAAAAAATAAATAAATAAATAAATATTTTTTCAGTCATCAACAAATTTTACAATACTCGCTTTAGTCCCTAACAAATAAAAAAGCTATTCGTGGTCATTAAGAAATTCAAAATGAGCATATTTTAGTTTTTTTTGAGGGACTAAATGGGTCTTTTTTGAATTTGCGAGGGATCACGATTTCAACTAAATGGATCCATTTTGAATTTCTTAGGGACCACGAATAGTCTTTTTATTTGTTAGGGACTAAAGCGGGTATCGTGAAATTTGCTGAAGACCAAAAATGATATTTTCTTAAGTTTTTAATATATTAATAATTATATCTTTATTAATTTTTTTTTTAATTTCGTAGTTAGTATTTTTAAGACATTCATTAGTATATTTTTTTTTTATAAATTTTTTCTAATCTAAAAAAGATTGCTATCACCGTGGGTGGAACCTTCTAAAGGAGAATATTTATAGTAGTCTTGGCATTAGGGGTGTTAACGAGCTGAGCCGAGCTTCGATCTTAAAAGGCTAAGTCTGTTATGAATATAGTTATTGGCCTGTGGCCTAACTTATTTACAAAAAATAAAAGTCTGATTTAACCTGTTAGTCTGTTTAACAAAAATAAGATAACAAAAATTTATCTAAACATAATATACAATCAACAGCACTAGTAATTCCATAAATATTCATAAATTTAATGTATATCCAAACAGCGTAATATAGAGAAAAGTCATTCAAAAAGTCGGTTTAACCAATAATATGAGTGAAATGGATTGAGGAGAGAGAGAGCTATTACAAGTAGTATAAAAAATATAAAATAAAAAAAATAATATAACAGGCAAGCCTGAGAGGAGCCCGATGCCTTTTTATTAAACGAGTTTTTATACAAGTCAAAGTCTGGTTCCAACAACCAATTTTAGACATGTAAGCTCAGGCCTTCACGAGCCGAGCCAAAAGCTCCTGGTTCGTTTATCACCCCTACCTGGCACACCTACTCCTTCCATTGAGGAGTTGCCACTTATAGAAAAAAACAAAATTTCTCTCTCCTCCTCGTAAGCAAGTAAGAAAATACTCATTTTTCATTAGCTTGGACCACTAAATCATAGATGGGTCTGAACCATATTAAATATTTCTCTTATGAACGGTGTGAAGATTTAGGAATCAAGAAGACATAATTAAAAAGTAGATAATTTTTTTTTATCAGCGAACACGAAATCTCCAATTAAAAAGAGGGATAGGTTATTCTACCTACTATTTTTTTCTACTTACCTTATGGTCTTTTAGAGTGGTACTGGTAGGTAGGGGTGAAACTAGGCCGGGCCGGCCCACAGGGGCCTACGGCTCGGCCTACGTCAGGCCAGACCTGACCTAGTATATTTCGTAAAATAAGCCGAGCTTGGGCTTTGAAAAAACTTGTTTAATAAAAAGGCCGAAGACCCAATTTCACAAGGCCTGACATATAAGCCTACAGGCCGACCTATATTGTACTATTTATTTTGAATAAAATAGAATAAGTATGCATTGCAAAAAAACTAAAGATATAAATTTAATCAATTGTAATTATTTATAACTTAATTATATTCGATTATATTTTAATAAAAATCTAACTTTATTTCTTATATAAGAGGAACCAACATCTCAACATGTTAAATTGTGTATATGAATATATTAAAAGGTTTTTGGGAGAAGTTATACTTACTACAAACATCATAAAGCGTTGTTGGATTAATGTAATTATTTTAATTTACGTAGTATGAATTTGTTTGTTGGATCTGATGAAATATTTTTTATTTAGTTTGAGCATTTTGCTTTTGAAAGTGACTTAAATGCAGATTATATGAATTTTGTTGTGATTCATAATTCTGTTTGGACGTTGAAATTATGATTTTTGATTTAGCAACAGAATTTGAGTATTTTGTAAAGTTGATTCATGGTTCTGTTTGGAAGTTAAAAATTAACATGCTAATGGGCTAGGCCAGACTGTTTGTTTTTTTATAAACGGGTCAAGTCAGGCTAACAGTTAAATTCGTAATAGGCTTGGGCTAGACGAAATTAAAATTTTTTTGCGTAGGCTTGGGCTTTTCGGGGTAAAGCTTGTCCCAGCCCAGCGCTCTTTCACCCCTAGTGGTAGGCAGAAAAATAATAGGTAGAATAACCTATCTCCTAAAAAGAACAATTTTCTTTTCCTATAAACTAATAATAATTATTTCCAGAATAATGGTCAATAGAAAAAAAAAGCCAATGAGGTCAACAACATCATTATTTATTAATGTGAATCAAATGTGGACTACTTCATTATGTAAATTTAGGAAAATAATCATATATTTTAAAAAACTCTATTAATTTTTTTTATTATAACCTTTTTTTGTCACAAATTAAATTAATCCAAATACACAGTTATTCCAACAAAAATGGTTTTTCGTGCAAAAAGTTTATTTGAGAAATAATTAAACAAAACTAAACTCACTTTAATAGCGGATAAAAGTTATATTCTTTATACTTTGACGAGCGAACAATAATTTGTCTTAATAAAGTTTACATCTTAAAATTTAATAAAGCGTAAAAGCTTATTCATATTATTAGGCAATCATGTATTATTGTAGAGTTTGACAAAAGTATAAATGAGTTTTAACTGTGATAAAAATATATCTTTTGGAGAAAGAATTTGAATTTGATTCTTATCAAATATATTTTTGTAAAGAAATGAAGAGTTTTAAATGAGTAAATCTGACTTGGGATTAGTCTCGTTGGTTCAAATAGGATTTGATGTTTGTCATTTTAAATGACATAAATTATGTCATTTAAAATGACAAACACTTTTTCTATATATATATATGGGTTTGCTTTTTGTCATGTCACATGATAAGACCATTTTCCTATACACACAAATCAAGTGTGGGTCCCACGCTTAAAAAAAAAAGTCAAACAAAAATCAGGATATGACGCCGTATCCTCAAGATACGTTGTCGGATCCTTGCTGCAGGAATGAACAGTGTCATTCCTGCAACATGATTCTTATATATATATATATATATATATATATATATATATATGAGTTTTATGCTAAAAGTGGATCAAAATTAAATCCAGAACTTAAATGTACAGTTTGTTTGATATAATTCAAGAACTAGTTTTTATGCAAGTTTTCATTTAAAATTCACTTTATCTCACGTTGCCTCTAATAAAGCGAGTCAATAAAATAGAATTTCTATGACGGACTCAACTGTTTAATTGCAATCACATTCTTTTCTCCCCATTCGCTTGTAAAAGAACTGTTGATATAATATGAAAAGCAAACCAATGAGTGGCATCTATCTAAATGGAACGCTGGAATACCAACACAGGTGAATTTTATAAATGTTCAGTTTCTTACCAAACCAAATTTTATTCATTTTCTTGACATGTTTTTATGCATATCATAATGGTTGAAAGGGTATGTGAGGATTTACAGTACACCAACAACATGCCATGAAAAGCATGTGGCACACCAACCAAAATTCTTCCTTCATATATAGGCAAACTCTTGGTCTAATGCAGTTGACTCAGCACATCTAAATTTTATTTTTACACTTTGCTTCAAACTAGCACTCAGTGAATTCCACCTAGATCATGGAAATTGGGAGAGAGGATGAGATTGTGGACATGTCAATGTCACCCCCATCAATAGGTTCCATGAAGATAGCAGGTAGCAATGACTTTGGTCACAAGAAAGAGTTCATTTCTCAAGCATACCTTCCAAATAGGAACTCAGAGATTGACATACAAGTTGAAGGTTCCAGTATCAACCAAAATGGCCCCCTCCCCATATTTCTAAAGGTACTAGGGAGTAATGGCTTTATTCTACAGCTTCATATATGCATGTGGACCAAAATCAGAATCAAGTGATTAGAGTCATAACATAAGTCATAACTATAATATTTTGTAATCAGTTATAATTCATTTCTCATTAATGTGCAGTTTGAAGATGTAGAGTATAAGATAAGAAATAGCCAAGCAGCTTCTAATAACCCTGTGAAGACAATGGTGTCAAAGGTAGCCACACAACTCACCATGGATGATGATAGATATAAGAAAATTTTGAAGGGCATCACAGGAAGCGTTGGCCCTGGTGAAATGCTTGCTCTGATGGGTCCTTCTGGTAGTGGCAAGACAACATTGTTGAGAGTTATAGGAGGAAGATTACTTGACAATGTAAAGGGGAAAATAACTTATAATGATGTTCAATATACTCCGGCTGTCAAGAGGAGGTTAAGTAGTTAACCAGCATCATAGAAATAATCATCTGTGTTATGGCAAGTACTTGATTCTTTTAAGAACATGAATATGTGCTAATGTTGTTACTTTCTGTTTCTTTTTTCCCCCCTACCTTGTAGGATTGGATTTGTGACACAAGAGGATGTGCTTTTCCCACAATTAACTGTAGAAGAAACATTGGTCTTCTCTGCATTCTTAAGGCTTCCAACTAATATGAGCAAGCAGCAAAAATATGCAAAAGTGGAGAGCACTGTCAAGGAGCTAGGCCTTGAAAGGTGTGTTTTGCACCAGATTTTAATTCATACACATGAGAATCAACCAGAAGTTCCTTCAAAAGAAAGACATAAAACTGTTTCCCTAAAAATCTCTTGCATAACCATAGATGTCGCAACACAAAAATAGGTGGAGGATATCTCAAAGGCATATCAGGAGGAGAAAGGAAAAGAACCAGCATAGGCTATGAAATTCTTGTTGATCCTTCACTTCTGCTACTTGATGAACCAACTTCAGGCCTTGATTCCACCTCAGCAAACAAACTCCTCCTCACCCTTCAGGGACTTGCTAAGGTGTCTGCAACTAAATTTAATCATGTGTCATTGAGATTAATGCTCAGATTTAGAACCCCCAACTTAGAATATATGCTGAAAGTTACATTTGATTTATTTATAGGCTGGAAGGACCATAATCACAACAATACACCAGCCATCCAGCAGAATCTTTCGCATGTTTGACAAACTTCTGATGATATCAGGAGGCTATCCTGTTTACTATGGGAAGGCTAGAGAATCAATGGAGTACTTCTCATCCTTGAGGTTCATCCCAGAAATACCAATGAATCCTGCAGAGTTCTTGCTTGACTTGGCAACTGGACAATTGAATGACATTAGTGTTCCAACAGATATTTTGGAAGATCAAGAAAATTCTGACCCTTCAAAAGCTGTTATCAAAGTAGGACTTCCTTAGAAGAATATATTATGTTCATGCTCTATCTCTTTCCCTGTTATTAATTGTTTCTTTATTATGTTAGTATCTACAACTCAAATACAAAGCTTTACTGGAGCCGAATGAAAAAGAGAACCATAGAGTAGCAAACACACCAGAACATCTTCAACTAGCCATTCAGGTTAAGAAGGAGTGGACATTGAGTTGGTTTGACCAATTCGTGATTCTTTCTAGGAGGACATTCAGAGCAAGAAGCAAGGACTATTTTGATAAGTTAAGACTAGTTCAAGCAATTGGTGTTGCACTTTTGTTGGGTCTCCTTTGGTGGAAATCCTCAACCAACACAGAGGCTCAACTCAGAGATCAGGTAATTTCCATGGTACTTTTTTTCCCTTCATATAACAAGATTAAACTACTAATCATTATTTTGCTGCAGGTTGGTCTAACATTCTACATATGTATATTTTGGACATCTTCATGCATTTTTGGAGCAGTCTATGTCTTTCCATTCGAAAAGTTCTACTTGATAAAAGAAAGGAAAGCTGACATGTATAGATTAAGTGTATACTATGCATGCAGCACACTGTGTGACATGGTGGCACATGTTTTCTATCCTACTATTTTCATGGTTATCTTGTACTTCATGGCTGGCTTCAAGAGAACTGTCGCTTGCTTCTTCCTGACATTATTTACTGTTCTATTAATAGCTATAACAAGTCAAGTAAGTTGTGTCAATACTAAGAATGTGTGAGTTAGTTGTTTATCAATTTTTTGAAGCTTTAACACCTAAAGTTTTTCACCAGGGGGCAGGAGAACTGTTTGGAGCGACAGTTATGAGTATCAAAAGAGCAGGGATGGCTGCTTCTTTGATTCTAATGTTATTCCTTCTTACAGGTGGCTATTATGTCCAGGTGTGTACAACTTTTTTAGTGCAAAAGCTTATCAATAATGACTAGCAACAATGCCAATTAAAATGGTACATGACTAGAATGTAATGTTAGAAATTGTAAGCTGGTGTTGAAGGTTTTGAGAGTTTGTTCATAACATGATATCTGGGTTTCTATCACCAAGAGGTTTAGAATTCGATCCTTGCTTGCTGCTCTATTCTTCTAATAAACAAGCTCAAAAGGCTTAGTGTGATGAGACATATTAAAAATATGATATAAGCGAGTGAGCAAGTTTTCACCGCGATTAGAGATATAATATAAAATTATTCACGTGCTTTTACCTAATAACTTAAGCTTTTAGGAGAGTTCGTTTCATGACATGTAAGACACTAACTTGTGGAATGAGTTGTATATCTGATACTTATTTACATATTTTTGCAAGATTTCCAACACTGACAGAAATGGCATGTTTTTTGTTGCAGCACATACCAAAGTTCATGCGGTGGTTGAAGTATTTGTCGTTCATGTACTATGGGTTCAGGCTTCTTCTAAAAGTGCAGTATTCAGGAGACCAACTATATGATTGTGAAAGCGAGGGAGGTTGCAGGACCCTGCAGAGTTCACCTGCATTTGACACTGTAAACCTGAAAGGTGGCTTAAAAGAAGTATGGGTTCTGCTAGCCATGGCTCTATGCTTCCGGTTGTTAGCATACTTATGCCTCCGTAGAAGAATTGACGTATGCAATTAATCTATATATGATGAAGTTTCTTGCTTCATACCTGTGTTAGTAATTTAGCACAAAAGGATTTGAGGGAAGTGTGTGAACTTCTCATTTCATAAATATGAATTTTGCATGTCATTTTATTTATATCTGGTCTTCATTAAACTTGTGGTATGATTTTTCTACATTTTAGCCACGATTAGTTTTCATCAGACCTTCCCGGATGTGAGCTTGTCCATTAGTATGTATTTTTCAATTTCTAATGTACTTTGCATTCTTTTTAAATAAAAAGTTCCAAAAAGTTTCCTATTTTTTTTTTTTTTTTTTAAATTATATGTTGCCAACTAATTATGACATATACAATATACAGAATATACGAAGTTTTTCTTCTACACAAGACAAATTAATACTTATTTCCAAAAAAAGAAGACAAATTAATACTTTTAAACCACATGGCCATTTCAAACTAAATAAGTAATACTGAAATGGGGTTCTGAGTTCTGACTAGTAAATAATAGTCAACTCTAAAGAAATCAATAATAATAATAATATGAACCATAATTTTGTAAATTAAAATTTTAGAGTGTGATGTAAATTGGTGGGGGAAATGACTACTAGAAAATCCAAATTCCAATGAAACAACTTAAGAATGTAAATTAATTCTGGTTCTTAAGAATGAAAATTCATAAATTAACCGACGACAGCAGCTTCTTGATGCTGAAACAGAGTAAGCACGTTAACAAGTTTATTTTCTTGAAGCCTTAAATGCGAAATTTAGTGTAACCAACCAAGAACTTTTACGTCAGTGAATGAAATGAAACCTTGCGTAAGTAAGGATGAGAATTGAGAACAATTAAAACAACAACATTGATAATGGACCGTGTCCTAGAGTATAACAACTTTTGATATATTTATTAAGGTTTTATTTTTCTCATGTTACATGAGATAAATTGTCTCATGCAACACATAAAAAAATAGATTGGATCCGCTAAAAAAAGAGAAAAAAAATAAAAAAAGTGGATTCCACCGACTTTTTTATGTGTTACATGACAATTTTTTTTTTTTTTTTAAATCAATGGAACCCATTTGATTGAATCTACTGGAAAATATTATCTTCTACTATCGGATGAGAAGATGCAACCCTATTCATATAAATGGTTCTTTCAATTTATTTAAGGGTATTAGTTTTCTTATGCAACAGGTGTCAAATCTTATCTTATGATGATACAAAATAAAGTGGGCCATCAGTTTTTTTGAAGAAGAAAAAAGAGAAAAAAATTGAAGCTCAATTTTCGATGTGAGAAGTGTAGGAGAGAACACTCTCCTGTAGTATAAGAAAACCATTTCCATCTTACTATATAGAAAGGAGAACCAAACTTTGGAAAGTTTGCTGACGTGTCGCTCTCTCCTTCATTCTCAGCTTTGTGTTCACATTGGAGGATAGTTTGAAAAGTTACTTCTTTTGGAAATTTTTTTTATTTCGTAAATAAAAAATTCTAAAAAGGAGGGAGAGTCTCTAAAATTATAAAATACTTGGTGGCAGACAACTGTATTAATGACCTTCGAAATTCGATTTTTTTTTTATTTCGTAAATAAAAAATTCTAAAAAGGAGGGAGAGTCTCTAAAATTATAAAATACTTGGTGGCAGACAACTGTATTAATGACCTTCGAAATTTGAAATTTAAATTTGAAATGGGTGGGAAGAATAATTCAAAATATATAGTGGAAGACACATGTATTAATGATCCACTACTTTCTGCATGGGTAGGTGGAAAAGTATTAACATCTCATTACTTTTTGCATTGATAGGTGAAAAAGTATTCAAATTCAAAATTTAAACTTAAAGGTGGGAAAAGATGTCATCATTAATATCCCACTACTTTCTGCATAGGTAATTGTTAACCCCATTAATATCCCACTATTGGGCTTAATTATTAAAAAATGAAATTATTTTGTGTATAAATAGGATATGTGTTACTGGGTCTTTTCATTTGGTAATTAGCTTTTGTGCATATCTTTCTTCTCTTCTCTGTCTATTTATCTTCTTCATCTTATCAAGTTGTTCTTCTATTAGATGAACATCTAATATTTTTCATTTTTTTTTGTAGCACTATTGTAGAGTAAAGCTGACGGGATGATTTGGAATCACAAGAATATGTATTTCTTTACTTCCTCAGAGGAAGGTATGACATTCTTCTCTATCTTTTTTTCTTCTACAAGTATTTTTTTTTTCTATAACACAATATTGTGATATGCCTTTTTTTTTATTGTATGTACGCGTTTTGTAGGGTGGAAGAATCCATGCTATTGTCAAGTTGTTCTTCTATTCGATGAACATGTAATTTTTTTATTTTTTTTTGCAGCTCTATTGTAAAGCAAAGCCGACGAAAGGATTTGGAATATCACAAGCCTGAGTGTACTTTGTGGCAGCGGTATGTAGATCAAGTACAAACTTTCTTGGCAAATAATCAATCTCCTCAAAATGTTGAAAAAAGATTTCAGGGTTATTTTTTTATAATTTTTTCTCATTTTATGCTTATGTTTCAGGGTTATCAATGAGGAAAACGCGAAAAATGCATAATGGTGGAAAATTAAAAGATCAAGGCTTTATAATAGTGAAAGCAAACAATCTACCACAAAACCAACATCATCAATGAAATTAAGGTTAAGAAGAAGAAGAAGAACAATTTGTGAGTATATTAGATGGAAGAAGATATGGGTTAATCCCTTTTAGTTTTTCAATTTTGATTTTTTTTATTTGTTATTTCAATTGCATATGTTTCGAATCAAAGACCCCAAAGTGAGCCTTGATTTTTATTCTCGCGTTTTGGGCATGTTCATTCGAAAAGCCACCTAGGCATGCCTTCTCAAACCATAGAATCTTCTGTAGCTTCTGATTATACACCCAAATTATACGAGATTCATTACATTTATTTTACTAATAATAATTGCTAATCTCTTTCCTTATATTTTGTTTATAAGTTTAATAAGATGAAAACTAAAATGATACATTTTTAATTTTTTTAGAGTCATTTATAATATGTTCCTCTTGTCTTACACTACAATTCGAGTTGTTTACTTTGTTATGTTAATCAATCATCGTTAATGTAGATAGCACCCCATTTATGGTATATATAACACCTCACAATTATAAATTAAGTATTAAAATATGAGTGGGGATATTCTAACTACCAAAAATTCTCACTACTAACTTACTATCCATCACATCACCATTGGATCAAAGAGAGAGATTGTTAAAAAATTTTTGAAGAGAGAGAAAATGTTAATCTAATGGTAATTAGATAGGTAGTAAGTTGGTAGTAAAAAAATTTAGTAGTTAGAATATCCCTCCTCTTAAAATATTAAATGAGTAATTAAGTGTAGGATTAATGAAAATCCTAAAGATTAGGCCAAAATACAAAGAAAGGGCAAAACGGTAATTAGCCAACACGCAACCCTAGGAAGATAAAAATTGAGTAGAAGGTCTCAGATGGTAAAAATAACCCTGGAAATGGATTCAGAACGAAAAATTGAGTGGATAGTCAAGTTTAAGAAAAATCAGTGAATAATGTTTTACTGGGTCAAAATACCGCGGTACGATTGCACCGTAAAACGTGCCGATTGAGTTTTGAGCTCTAAGTTTCAAATATGAGTTATAAATGGTCTATAGAACTAGGAAATATGATTTCTGATAAAAATTGATGAAAATAAGTCAGTTTGGGGAAGCGTGCCAACGACGCGCACAACAGCTTAAAACAGTGTTTTCTCCGAACGACCGGAAAACTCCGGATTCATCTGATCAAGTATAATTAAAGGACAATGGTTAATGTTAAAAATTAGAGTTTCTAAATAGGTTGTGAATTTTTGGACGTTTAGTTAAATTTCGGATGAATTTTAAATCGCGTGACGTGGCGTGGGACCCACCCACTCAAGTCCACTTAAGCCACTTCACCTCCCCTCACTATTCACCATCTTCTCTTCCCTTCTTCCTCATGAAACCCGCGCATGACAGCCCCCATCACCCACATTCTCTCAAAAATTTCTTTTCTTCACAAATCACTCATTTCTCCACCAAATCCAACAAAATTTGTGTTGAAATTTGTTGGAAAAGACCTTCTAAACACATTGGTAGCACTCTTAAGCTTTGAAACCGCCTCTTTGGGGGAGATCTAGGACAAAGTCAATTTCGAATTTGTGAGAAAAATTGATGTTCATGGAGTCATTTGGCCTTCCATTGCTTGGATAAGTCTTGGAAGAGTATTAAGCCTTGATTGTGAGTAGATTCCTATATCATTTCCATGGTTTATTTGTAGATTATATTTATGAACCCTAAACCTTGAATTGTTGATGTGTGATGTTAGAGCTCAATTGGAAAAAGTTTGTACATGAATATGTCTTAGAATAATGTGTATTAGCTATAAATGCAATGAAAATTTTAGGTGAAAAATATGATTTTGTAACTTAGAATATTTTGAGGTGCCATGAATTGAATTTTGAAAATGTGTTAGGATTTTAGTGGTGAGTTGTTGGATGATTATATGTGGATATAATGGTATTGTGTGAAGTGTGGAAGGGTTGAAAATTGAAGGAAATCCCTTGGTATTACATAGGTCACAATTCAGCCATTTAGAGAGTTTTAGGAATTTGATGTTGTTTGTATTGATTGGATGCTGTTTCAAGTGTTGAATGGTATTTAAATGGGTTGTGTGGTGGTTAAAAAGTGGAAGAATCAATGAAAAATGATAAATGGTGTTAAGGGTCATAAAAGATCCTAGAGTGAAATACTAAGTAAAACGACGCTTAAAAGACGTAAAAGGGAAAAACAACACTTGGTATAACATTTTAACAACCTAAGTATGTATAATAAAATGAGAAAGAAAATTTAGAAAAATAAATTTGGAATTAAGCCTTGTTTGGCCGAACCTACCTAGTGTGGGTGTAGGAATTTGACATTTTTCGCGTTTTGATAGAATTGCCGTGTACTGACGATTCATACATGGATATTGTAGGTTGCCGTACGTCGGTTTGAACCCCGAACCGTGAGTCGGTGGATTGCCCTTGGTCCTGGACCAAGTGAGATTGAGGTAAGTGGTGGAATCATGCTTGTATAGTTGTAAATTGCATGCATTCGTATGAGTTTGAGTAATTGGGAATATCCTCTGTGTAGGCATTCTGTTGAGTAACAATTTTGGAACATAAGCTGTTGTGGAGCTAAGAGGAGGAACGTTTTGAGGTAACCTCTTGGTACTGGGGCTTGTTCCCCTTGTGTGTTCCACCACACCCGTTGAGGGTGATGGTAGGAAATGTATATGAGTAGTGTAGAATAACATGAGCATGCATGTAGTATTTATGAGGGTACTTATGTACCGAGTCTCTGGCCAGTAGACAGTGTAGCCTTCGGGCAGTTTCGGACTTCCATTGGATAGATCTCCGAGAGGGAGTTCCAGTTGACCTAGGGTCGTGGTGTGTGATCCGGATAGGAGCACACTAGGAAGTCTCGGGTGTATGCGGATGGGAGGGGCCTTGGTTGTGGTTCTTGGAACACGCCTTGGATGAGACCCGTAGGCTTATATGCCGATGACGTTGCGTTGTAGTGGTAGCTACCATTCCAACTTTCGTCGTATTTTATATCCCGATATTCCACAGTTTCTCTAAACCCCATGCTATATCCCGTTTTGAAAGGGGTTGTTTTATATTATTTATATGCATCGAAGTGAGCCATTGGGTGGAGTTTTCTCCGGAACCTCTGGGTTACTGAGATATATTTGTATATCTCACCCCGTCTTGGGGGCTTTATTTCAGGAGGTAGCAGTGGCAAAATTGGAGCGATGGGCAAGAAGCCCGTTGGATGACTAGTCGGAGCACTTTTATTATTTTGCATTTTGGTGGCCGCTTGGCCTAGGCTAGACTTAGGGCATGAACATCCCATATGCATGTAGGATGAGTTTCATAGTCATATTTGTTCATGTCATTTTGCCTAAGTCTAGTGTATATGTCATTTGAAGTTTTATGTTTCAAGTTGTATATTAAAGTTGTGAATTTGTAAGTTTTAATTTAAAGTTTGAAGTTGTAAGTTGTAACAAGTAAGTTAAATGTTGTAATTGTACAATGGATGCATGATGTACTATGATGGAAGGGCTTTAGGCCTATTTTAGGTTTATGATTCATTGTATGTTGAGAAATTGCATGTAAATGAACTTTGATTATTGACACAAGTTAATGATTTATAAAGTGAGCTATATAGTATGAATTGTGTAATAAATATAAACTGAGTTGGGTTGTAAGTGCCAAGGCATTGTTGGTCCTTGTGTGTGCCACCCATTGGATTATTAGGTACATCTGAGGTACTAGAGAGCTTATGCAAATTGGGGATTTTAGGAAAAACAAAGGAAACTCTGGTGAAATTTCTGTAGAATTGGCAGAATTTAGATAAACTTCAGAGGTCCAATAGGGACGTGCCATATGAAATTTTAAATTTTGTGATGTCCCCTACATGGTGTTAAAATATGAGGAATTTCTGGGTTGCATGCAGCCCTGTAGAAACCGGTGAACATGTCTAGAACGCACCTGTGCAGGGGCTGTTTCTGGCAGTTTTTGGAAATTTTATTCCCGCTTCGTTTCTCGGTCAAATTAAGTGTATGATATGTCAAATTGAAGCTTGAGGTGTCTTGTTTATGGTATAAAAAGTTGAGAGCATTTTAATGAGTGGTTTTTCTGCAGTAATTCGTGGAGTGAAGGTCGTTTGGAGCCGTTTTGGAGTTGGTTGGCAGTTTTGCTTGTCCAACTTCAAACGGTGATATCCGGAGCAAACGAGATCGAAATGACTCGTGTGATGGCTCATTAGAAAGGTAATTAAGTCCCATAAAATATACTAAAAGATGAGACGATCACGAAGAAAACTGTGACGATATAAATAAATATACCGAACCATGTTCGGATAGGTAGAAAACGTAAAATTGAGAAATTAGCTAAGTGGGTTTATGGGAACCCCTTAGTGGCTTTTAATAAGTAAAATAAGTTAGAAGAGTAGTTTAAATAAGTATTCCGTAAAGAGTTTACAGTTACGGTCACAACTTTTAATTATTACGCTTTTTATTATTTTAAATACTCGCGTAATAACGGAAAAAGTTTATTCGTGTTTTTATAAATGAATTGTTGTGATTGTAACTGCGCTTAATATCATAATTAATGTTAACAATACCGGTGTACAACAGACATTTACATTTTATGGTATGAGAGCAGTTTTGTTAGGGAACTCTGATAGTGTATAGCTGTGTTATGTGTTGCATAGTTGTATGTAGATTCTTATCGATTACTGCATATGTGATTCCTTAGTGTTGGTCTGATCAACCCATTCCTTTGTGTTACATGCGTGGTCATCGTAAGAAGCCTGCGTGGCAACCCTGTAGCACCGAATGTAAGTCCTTAGCCTGATGTTGTGGTTGCAGTGTTGACTGCTCCATGAACAAGGGATGGCAGAAAGGAAAATATGAATATTAGAGGACTTAAGGAAAACAGACTTAAATATTTTGTCTGACTTTTGATGAAAGTTAAAAGATTATATTATAAGTAAAAGTTGTAAACAAATCTATGATATATACGGTAGTGGCAGAGGCGAACCTTGTCGTACTGTGAATAATAAATATATAATTGAGATGAGTTATAGTGTGAAGATAGTATCGGTAAAATTTCTATGTATAAGTGTAGTATGGTAAAACAATTATGTACAGGTGGACTTGGCGAGCAGATTTCACTAAGGTGAGTGACTTAGAACCTGACGAATTATTGGAAGATATAAACAAGCATGCTTAGGTACGAGTTAAAATATGTTATGTTTGATTAGAAGTTATATGTCCCTGATAGAAGATGTACACGTGAATGAATTGGGATGGTTAATGTAGAGAAACAAATGGAATATTTGATGTCAAATCCTAAGGGATTGAAAATTTGAAATTATTATGTTAGTGAAGTGTTAAATTGAGAGACATTGAAATATGGGATTGAAATCCATAAGGAGTTAGTGTTGAGTAAACATAGGTGAGATGAAGTAATTATGTAGTATGGGTAGAAGGAAGAAATATCGCCATGGATGACATAAGATAAATGTACGATGAAGGCACTATTGTAATTAATGGATGTCGATTCAATTTGGCAGACATGTCAGTGATAAATGAATAAGATGGTTGAATTGTATAGTCAGGTGTAAGACAGTAATGAGAATTGTAAAGAAATTATAATCTTGTGGTCTATATATAGGTACTACTAATAGTAGTGTGCTTGTGAAATCATTGGTATTTGATATGGATTGATAGACGGTGTGGAGGTATTTTCAATGTAAGAAATATTCTACAACCACCAAGGGTGGAAGTGATCAGGAAAATTGACGGGTTGTTATATAATACTGAGTATAGGTTTATGTGAGCCGTAGCAGGCACTGGATTAGAACAGTGACATGATTTTGTGAGTTATGGCTGTACCACAATAAGATGAGATGGTATGATTGAAGAATGAGCTAATGTACAACCTACTGTGAATCATGTGATTACTGTACGACCTAGGTTGCAATAAAGTGCGAAATTAAGTGGTTAGCGAAGGAACTGAATCGTCAAAGGTGCATAGAGTGTGAAATCATGTGTTTAGCAAAAGAGCTAATGTGTAATGTCAAAACGAAAATGATAAGATTAGTTAATGAGCTGAGGTATAAGGGTCAATGCAAGGATTGATGTAAAATTTCCAGTGCAAGGATTGAGGTGAAATTAGTTCTCTGTGATAGGAAGGATATGTTTAGAAGATCCCTGTGTGATGAGAATTATATGTGGGAAGTATAATACATTATATTATAAGAGGTGAGATGTGTACAGAACTTTGAGAAAAATTCCGGATTCACGGGATAGAGATTGTGATATGAACCAGGTCAAGTGACTAGTATAAGTAAAAGAGTAAACAATCTTTGAGAAGAATAATCAAGGAAGAAATAATGCCATATACGTATGTGTGATATGGTTATTATACTACTACTATGATTATTGGGATAGCCCCATGTGAATATACCAAAGATATTTTTCTGTTAGATACAGATGTGATACGGA